>NC_072008.2:11121590-11424621 GCF_028885655.2 Pongo abelii
TGAATAGCTATATCCTTCACTTCTTCGTGTGATTTCAACAACTACTAAATACAGTGGTGGCTTCCCTCCAAAAAAATTGTTCCCTAAAAGAAAGTAAAAAATAAGAGGGATGCATGATCAATTTCTCTAATTTCATTATGATTTTGGTTCCTGTTTATGCTCGAATAACTTTCTCAGATTATAAATCCTCAAAAAGAACTCAGTCAATTTTAGGTTTTGGGGGTTTGTTTATTTTTTAGATACTGGCCCAGGAGTTAAATCAGCTTTGGCTCAGAGGAACCAATTGAATTGAATCAACTGAATAATTGAATAAACATTGAAACAGCACTCCAGAAGCAATTCCTATCCATACTGATGTCTAAAGAACAATGAAAAAGCATCTATAGAAAGAAATACAAGTACTGGAGCTAAAAATTTCCACATACAAATGAAACTGGGATTTACTCTGCACTGTACACAAAACCAGAGCCTGGGTCATCAAATACTTTTTAAATACCTTCAAACACTGAAACACAATGCAGGAACCTACTTAATTCATTTTAAAAAGCAAATAAATGAATATAGAGACTTACATCAAGGTTAAACATTCAGCTGTTGTTCAGTTCCAGTGAACCAAAGAAGTGTACACTCAATTTAAAATAAAATGAAGACACATAATATATGAGGTACTGAAGTGCTCTTTACATTTGCAGAGCTAGCTGATGCTTCCAGACAAGTTCAGACATACATGTACATGGATACACACATACTTGTGTATATGCACATGCATTTATACATATGTGTAATATATGTATATATGTTCACACACACACATTTCCTAACCAAAAAGAAAAGGCTGATTGTTTTCATGTTGAGCCTTTGAAATAAGACATTAGCACTGAGCAAGTGGAGAAATCAGAGTGGAAGTAGCCATCATTCAACATTAGTCCCAGATCCTTGCTACTCAAAATGTTGTCTCTGGCTCAGCAGCAACAGTATCACCTGGCAGCTAGTTAGAAATGAGTATCCTCATGCTCCACCCCACACCTCTCAGAACAGAACCTAAGTTTTTACCAGATTGCCTAATTTATGTGCCCAAATTAAAGTCTGAGAAGTGCTGCCCTGGATATGTGCTGTCCATTACCAAAGTTACTAGCCACATGTATTTGTTCAGCTACTGAAATGTACTTATTGAGACTAAGAGATTGCATTTTAAAAATTTAATTAATTAAAATTTAAAAACTCATACTCAATTCAGTTATTGGAATACTTTTCAATATGTTTGGAACAACTTAGATACGTGAATCTAAATACAGATAAGTATTTCTGGTGAAAATATAGCATCCAAATTAAGAAGTGCTGTAAGCATAAAATACACACGAGATTTCAAAGACTTAGTATAAAAACATTTACGTAAAACATGTCATTGAAAATTTTATGATTACAGGTTAAAATGATAAAATTTCAGATATGTTGGGTTACATTAAATATGTTCTTAAAATTCATGTGCTTGTCTTTTACTTTTCAAATGTGACTACTAGGAAACTGCAGCTCACATTCTATTTCTACCGGACAGCATTCCTTTCGATCCATGGTTCTCAAATGTAAAATTAGTGCCTGGCTCCCACTCCCAGATATTCTGGTAAAATTGGTCTGGGGTTGAACTGAGCATTGGGATTTTTAAACTCTCCCTGGTGATTCCATTGAGCTTCCAAAGTTTGAGAACCACCACCCTGGATTAATAACAGATTCATTAATTCTGACTGATAAATAATGGCCTCATAAAGTCTTTATATCTTTTGAGAACTCCCATCATTCTTCAACTAAAATATAGAGCTGGGAAAGTAGTACCATTTCTTAAGTAAAGATCAAAAGGCTGGAAGTTTGGGTGATATTATTCTCCTTCAACTTCAGGCATAGTTAAATATACTCAACCAGATGAAAATCAATGTTTTTCAATATCTTCAGAAACTGGCCACCAGTTATTTCAGCAGTTCATTTCTATATCTAATGTAGTGGATCTCAGACTTCTGTGCGTTTAAAATAATCTCCTGGATAGTTTGTTCAAAAGCAGATTGCTGGGCCTTAGTGAGTCACAGGAGGCCTGTGGTAGGGTGACCAAGTGTCCTGATTTGCCTGGGACTTTTCTGGGAATTGCTCGGTCCTGGGCAAAGAGGGGCAGTGGATCACCCTAACCCAGGAAGTGCATTACTAACAAGCAGTCCAGGTGTTACTTCTGAGCACAGTTTGAGAACTACTTCTAGAAACACAGGCTCTCAAATACTTTTTCAGTGATACTCTTTTTGGATTAACCAACTGTCCTAGGAACACAACCAACAAAGTTATACAAATAACCAGTTCAGCAAACAACTGATTGTGGAAATTGTTCTAATCTAATTAAGCATGTCATCAAATTGCTTTAAAGTGTATGAAAGAACTACAAAGAGATCACCCTGATAGCCTTGATGAGAACAATTCCATTGTCAGAAATTTAGCAGATTGAGACCAGGGAGGCAAAGTAAGTATGTGGCTTGAAGTCATGTCAACACTGAGTTTGAATCACAGCTTCTGCCATTTGCTAGCTGTGTAACTTTCAGGAAGTTCCTTAACCTCTCTGGATCTCAGTGTTTTCATCTATAAAAGATGAATAATTTATACTTACACTGAAGGTTAAGAATGAGAATGAGAAATAATGCACTACATCAGACGAATCTCAGCTGAGGGACATTCTACAACATACCTGACCAGCACTCTTCAAAGCTGTCAAGGTCATCAAAAAGAGGGAAAGTCTGAGAAATTGTCACAGCCAAGAAGAGCCCAAAGAGACATGATAATCAAATGTAATGTGGCATCCTAGATGAGATCCTGAACCAGAAAATGTATATTAGATAAAAACTAAGGAAATCTGAATAAATCTTGGGTGTTGGTTAATATTATTGTATCAAAATTGGTTTATTGCTTGTGACAAATGTACCATACTAATATAACATGTTAATAAAAGAACAAAATGGGGGTAGGGTGAATGGAAACTCTCTGTACATCTTTGTGACTTTTCTATAAATCTAAAACTATTCTGAATTTAAAAGCTTACTACGCCCAAAAAATGCCTAGCATAGTAGTGTCCAGGCCAGAAGTACACAGTTAACAATTGTTGTTACTAATTTTGTGAACTGTACATTAGAAATGATGCTAACAAGAAGAATATCATCTTGATTCAACATCTTTAGGAGGAGCTATGAGCTTGAAACACTTGGACATCACAGTTGGGAGAAGAGGACAAAAGGCAAGATGAATGGGCATGAAGACCCCCAACCATGTTACTTCTGATTGGCTTTCTTTCTGGCATTATTCAAATTCTGTACTTACTTTATTCATTCATCTGTTCTCTGCTTTGAGCCCAACCTCTCCTATCTCTGCCTTAGAATATAAGCTCCTTGGAGGCAGAGACTTTGTCTTTGTCACTTCTTTATCCACCATACCCAGCACAGCACCTAACATAGCATGGAAATTTTATCTGAATTTACTACACTGAATGAAACGATTCCATTGGACATCAAAGGGCAGAGGCAAACACTCTGGACTGGAGCCAGAGTCCTTTTTATACATGTTTTCTTCTCCTAGCTTCCTCGTAGCTCCCCACCTTTCAAAAACAGAAAAGCAAACAAATACCAACCCCACTCTACTGACCAAGTAATTTACTTTAGGGAAAGAAAAGACTTCAACATTTGGGTCCAGATTTGCTCTCTTACGTTCTAGCTTACATTTGCAAATATGGGTGACATGGCTGAAACAGAAATGTCTTGGTAATTACTTGTGCTATATCACACCTCGTGTTTTCTACTCAATTTAAGCCTCACAAAAATTTTGTTACATAAGCAGGGCAGATGCTTTTACCTCCACTATAACAAGAGATATAAAATATAAAGCTTTATATAAAAGAGATATAAAATTTTTATACGAAAAGATTATTTTTATAAAAAGATGTTTTTAAAAAAGAAGGAAGGAATTTAAGGTGGCATCATCGTTTACCCAGCTAATTCACAGGGGATTATATTATTCTGCTGGGGCTGCCATAAAAACATCCCACAGACAGTGGTTTAAAAAACAGACATGTATTCTCTCACAGTTCTGGAGGCTGAAAGTCCAAGATCAAGGTGCAAATAGGGTTGGTTTCTGGTGAGCCCTCTTTCCTCAGATCACTGTGCTCTCCATGGTCCTTTGGGTGTGGAGAGAGCGAGTTACAAGCCCTGGTGTCTATTCCTCTTATAAGGACACCAGTCCTCACCAGTCCTATCAGATTAGGGCCTCAGTATTAATGACCTGATTTGACCTTAATTACCTCTTTAAAGGCCCTATCTCCAATACAGTCACATTAAGGGTGAAGCCTTTCAACATATGAATTTGGGGTAACACAATCCAGCCTATCACCAGAATGTTCTCTGACAACGGGCAGAAGGGTTAACAGGATGAGCAAGGAGGAGCTAACACTTATTGAACAGGGAGGAACTAACCATTAAACCAGGGGTCAGAAAACTATGGCCTTTGGGCCAAAGTTGAGGGCCACCTTCAGGTTGTAAATAAACTTTCATTGGAGCACAGCCACATCCATTCATTTACACATTGTCTGTGGCTGCTTTCATGTAGAGTTCAGTAGTTGCCATGGAGTCTATGGCCTACAAAGCCCAAAATATTTACTATCTGGCCCTTCACAGAATAAATGTTCTGACTCCTGAGTTAGATCAATATATAAGTGTTCATTTTCTCCATGACATAACGCCATAAAGTCAGTGTTCCTGTCACTTCACCAATGAAGCAGTGGAGGCTCTGAGAGATGATGTGACATCCACATCACACAGCTGACAGTCAGAGAGCCCAGAGTTGGAGCTCTATGATTCCAAAGAGTGCCCTTTCCAGGGCACCTCACCTCTGGGCCCAGGGCTTTTCTCCTAGGCTCGGAATGGTGTGTGGATATGGCTGCCAGTCTGTGGCCTAGGTAAGTCATCCCATCTGTACAATGGCTTCCTACAATCCTCTCCGCCTCGAAGATCAAGAACAATTGTCATTCAGACCAGAATGTCCCACCGTTTCCATTCATACCTTATCAGCAGTTGACTATAGCTATTTTTGGCCCTTGGTTTCTTGAAATGTTATTTTGTTTTGGTTTATGTTTTATGCTGGGGCATGTGTTTTATATGACTAAGATTGACATAGAAAGCAGATCATTTGCATTAGGGAGCCTTGCAAATAATATGTAGACCTTAAGAGGTTTCTAGGGATAATTTTGGGACTTTTAGCCCCAAAGGCAATTGTTGGTACTTTTCATTATTAAACAGAATGTTTCCTTTTCATTTCAGCATTCAATATTGAACTCCTGGTGCTTTCCTTATTGTAGGAATAAAAGAAGCATGTGAATACAACTCAGGTTCGTCTTTATGGGCATCTGTCAATAGAAAACAGTTCCAAGATCCTCTTTGAACGAGTAGAGGCATTTCCCAAATTATTTACACAAGAATCCAGAGCTTTTTCATTAGGCCTATGTTAGAATCTAAGGAAGCAAAACAGCAATTGGGATTAATTTTACTATTGGCTAATGGATCACTTCCTGTTTCCAGCTTGTTGATCTTCCTGTCCATATAGACAAATGATTTGCCTGGAGATTCATGCTGCTTTTGTCTGTTCAGCATCATTTCCTCTGAGGAACATCCTCTCCCCCATTTCAGGTGGTCCCAGGTGGGCTGTCAATCACAACACACCAGACCTAGCCAATCATATTGCCTCACCTCCCCAGACACAGTAATTGATCCAGGGGAAAGAATGTGACCCAGTCAGAGCAAATTCCCCCAAATGTTAAAGAAGTTAGGAGAGAGACCTTCACACTAAGTGGCATCAGGCCAAGAGATAGAGGCAGAATGACTGGATCCAGCCCTTCCTGAGGCTTTACCCACCCTGGACTTCCTAAGAGTGTAATCCCAAAATTTCTTTTTCTGCTTAAGTTAACTCAAGCTGGACTTCTCATTCAAAATCTAAAATGTCCTCACTAATATAACATGCTTCCAGGTTTTCTGAGTGTCCCTCAGAAACATGTGTCGGCAACTTCCAGAGGACATAGGGCTCTGAGCGTTGGGATCCATGGGTCCTTATCCTAGCTGCAATCTTAGAGCCCTTAGGTCATCCCTATGCCAAGTTGGAGGGCTTTTGAAATGGAGATCCTATTACACAGGGGATGCAACATGATTTCATGGATATGTTTATGTCTTATGCACAAAAGTACATTCTAGACTTGCTTTTTAAGTTCCATATCTCTTTGTCCCCTTTGGCCCTTCCTGGAGTGGAAGCAGGACAAATTCTTGTGCTGATGACACTTTTTTTTTTTTTTTTTTGAGATGGAGTCTCCCTCTGTCACCCAGGCTGGAGTACAGAGGTGCTATCTCAGCTCACTGCAACCTCCACCTCCTGGGTTCAAGCAATTCTCCTACCTCAGCCTCCCGAGTAGCTGGGATTACAGGTGCATGCCACCATGCCTGGCTAATTTTTTTTTTTTTTTATTAGAGATGGGGTTTCACCATTTTGCCCAGGCTGATCTTGAACTCCTGACCTCAGGTGATCTGCCCACCTCAGCCTCCCAAAGTGCTGGGATTGCAGGCATGAGCCACTACACCCGGCTGCTGATGACACTTTATTGGCAATCTTGGGAAGGGAAAAAAGACCAAGTAGAAGTAGCAACGGGACCCCTAACATTGATACTGCCTGATGACTGGGCTGGCCAAAGTCTGGTGCCAGGACTCCTATCCTACCAGTGGTTCCAGACACCACCGAGGGAATCTGGAAGGAGAAATAAAGCCCACAACACGCCACCAAGTGGCTGCAATATTACTCTTGCAGTGAAGATACTTTTTTTCTCTTTTGTTTTCCATAGGGTGCTTTTCTAAACCTGTCCAAACTCCCTCTCACTAGATTCCTTAACTGTCACTTAAAGTGTTATCTATGACTCAGAATTTCCTAAGATAAACTCTACAACCTCCCTCCTTTCCTCAGGAAAGTTACCAACTGAGGCCTACCCACACCAAAACTCTGATCCAAGTGGCTGTGAGATGTCTGAATGCTGTTTAAACTGTGCACTTACATGTGTTTGCAGGTAGTGATAAATAAGAACTCTTCTTTGTTATCGTGCTTATTCACAGTTTAACTTGGCTTCCTCTGCTTTAGACAGAAGGGAACTGAAGTAAATTCTTAAGCCACACAAGGAAAGAAAGTTCTTTGCGCTGAAGGCGGTTCGCCAAGGTGCTAATTCCATCTTTGGTAGGTTTCTCCCAGGACTGTGTTCCTCATCCAGGAATTTCCCTAAGCTTGATGGTTCACACGTCCAAATTCCAGCTTTGAATAAACAAACCAACTAAAGTGCTCAGTTGCCTCAGGGATTAGCAGAGCAGTTCACGAACTTCCATCGCCCCCCAGTGGCAATTAGTTGGATCTTTTTGTTAGGGATTTTCTTATGCTTAAAATTTAGGTTATCATTCTCCCCTCCAAAGTTGTTTAAGTTTTTGTTTGTTTGTTTAATTCTCACACTGAAGATTATAAAGTCTTTGTGTGGAGGTATGTTGGTAATGTCAAATTAATGGCTTCTGGGTCACTGGGTCATAGATGGATAAGATGTAGTATCTGCTTTCATGGTTCTAAGTAAAAGACTGATTTTCAACCTGGTCTCTATTCCGAGGCTCCATCCTAACAGAAGGTGAAAATAAGCAGCACTAAATCACTAAATCCAGAAAGGACTCTCAGTGGGTGGCATCAAGGTAACCTAGAGAGCCAGTTAGCCTTGCTTGCATATAGATGAGAACTCAGCCACCCACAGTGATAGTGTCTACTCTGAAAACAAGATATAGACTATGTGAGATTCCAAAAATAAAAGGCAGAAACTGTGTTGAGGGAGAAAGTTTATATACATATGAAGTAGCCAAGGAACACTTTTCTAGCATAATAAGTTCATAAATTCATGCAACATACAGTCAATGATTTTTGATAGCTAGCATAAAGTACTTCACCTTGTTTTATAGAAAAGGAAGAAGTGGAATTTAGGAAAGTTCAGACCGAAGAGGCTTATCTTCAACTCAAAAAAGGGAAGGTTCTTGCCTCCCTGCCCACAGTGGAGTTAGTACTTAAGCTTATTTTTCAGATCATAGTAAATTTCTTTGGTTCACCACCTGCCATGCTCCACCCCCACACCCCTTTTAAATTTAAGACCAGGTTTGTAGTCCTTTAAATAATACTGACCCAGCTCTAAATTCCAACACATCAAACAGTCCTGCCAATGCTAAATCCTGAGTAGAAGTGTTTGTCCTTCAGCTTCCTTTACTCAGAATTTGTCTTCTTTCCAGCCAGAACATTCTCCTTCCCTGGCCACCCCTCTCCCCTTGGCTTTGGAAGGCAAACTTTACCTAATCTGTTTTGTTTAAGAATCCTAAATCTTAGTGGTTTAAGGGCCTCAGTATTAGTACACACAAGCACACACATATAAATTTAAGAACACAGACTGTTTTATTATCAGCTCATTGTATTTTGTATAATATTTGTTTAATAAATTCACCCTTAAAGTATAAGCCTCTGTCAGTTAGGCCTGGCCTCCCCATCTCCTGGACCCCAAGGTCTTATTCACTTGAATCTCCCAGTCCATGGTCCATGGAATATCAAGTTTCCCTGAGTTATATGTTACTTCTCATGGACTTAGGCTCCCATGGTCACTTCTGCCTCTGGACTCCTCTCTCTGCTTGTGCTGGCTCAGTTTACATTGACCTAGAGGGGAAACTCTGCCCCTTTGTCATTTTCTACGAAAACCCATTCACTAAATTACTTGCTGATTTTGTAAAACACTCATAACAAAATAGAGATATAGGGATACTTCTTAAACATGACAAAAAACTTTATGCCAATCTAAAAGTTCGCAAAATGCTTAATGGATAAACACTAGACACCTTTCCACAAAAATTAGGAATGTCTACTGCCACTTTTATTTAACGTTTTGCTGGAAAGTCTTAGCCTACGCAGGAGAAAGAAATTAGAGGCATTAGGCCAGGCGTAGGGACTCACGCCTGTAATCCCAGCACTTTGAGAGGCCGAGGTGGGCAGATCGCCTGAGGTCAGGAGTTCAAGACCAGCCTGGCCAACATGGTGAAACCCCATCTCTACTGAAAAAAAAAAAAAATACAAAAATTAGCCGGGCATGGTGGCAGGCGCCTGTGATCCCACCTACTTGGGAGGCTGAGGTAGGAGGATCACTTGAACTTGGGAGGTGAAGGTTGCAGCAAGCCGAGATCGTGCCATTGCACTCCAGCCTGGGCAACAAGAGCGAGACTTCGTCTCAAAAAAAAAAAAAAAAAAAAGAAATTAGAGGTATTAAAGTTGGATAGGAGGAAGTAAAATCATTATTAGTTGAGATTATATGAAATAATCCCTGGAAAATCCAAAATAAACACACAAACATTAAGACTAAAGACAAGAGAATCCAAAACATAGGAGAGTATAAAATGGATGCAGTCATTGGAGCTTGTCTTTAGTCCATTTTGTGTTACTACGACAAAATACCTGAGGCTGCGTAGTTTATAAAAAAAAGAGATTTGTTTGGCTTACAGTTCTACAGGCTGTTCAAGAAGCATGGAACCGGCATCTTCTCAGCTTCTGGTGAGGGCTTTCATGTTGAGTCAGCAGAGAAGGTCAAAGGCAAACCAGGCACATGTGAAGAGAGAGTAAACATGAGGGAGATCCTCACTTTGTAACAATCCTGCTCTTGCCAGAACCAATCCATTCCCCTGAGAATTAATCCAGTCTCGCGAGAGTGAGAACCCACTACCATAAGAAAGTCACCAAGTCATTCATGAAGGATTTACCCCATGACCCAGACATCTTCCATTAGGCCCCAGCTCCCAGCACTGCCACACTGGGGATCAAATTTCAAAATTAGCTTTGATGGGGACAAACAAGTCATATTCATACCACAGCACAGCTATAGCTTATTCCTTTCACCAGGATAAGTTTCAAATATATAAATGGTTTAAAGGAAAAAGTGTAATTTTTTTAACTGAAGAAACTTGGGAGAATTTGGGACTTAAAATATTTTTAATTATGCCACAACATCCATAAAACTACTCAAAGCAAAACTTAGCAGAAGCAAAAACAAAAAAAGACAATTTTAGAAAATATTCCAACCTCATAGTGTAGAAGGTTAATTTCCTTATAAAGAATGTCTAAAAATCAATTTTTAAAAAAAGCAATACACTGTGTTGATGAAGGTGTGGAAAAACAGGCACTCTCATGCACTCCTGAGGGAAGCTACAAGGGGTACAACCACCTATCCCAGGTCATTTAGAAGTGACTATCAAAGTTTTAAAAGCACATTCCCTTTGACCCAGTCATTTTAATTCTAGGTATTACAAAGATATTCTCACACAGTGTGAGAAATGATGTAAGCACAATATTACTCATTGTAGTATTGTTGTAATAGGAAAGTACTGGAAATAACATAAATTTAGTTCATTAGTAAGGGACCAGTTACATAAACTGTATTAATCTATATGATGGAATAGTGTACATGTCCTAAATAAAAACAAAATGGAACACTGTATGTACTGATATGAACATTTACATTTTAATTCTTGAATCTGTTAAATAAAAAGAAAAAGGGATATGGAAAACCTCCAAGATATTTTAGGTGAAGAACAACAGTTAAATCCCTATATAAAGTATGCTACTACTTGTGTTTTAAAAATGGGGTCCCTCAAAGCACATTTCTTGGAAAACTGCATTTCATGTAGTGGTGGTAGAGAATGGTTTGTCAACTTGTCTTTTGCGGGTTTAATCTTTCAATCCCACTTTACAATGAGTCCAAACCCCTCAAAGAGCCTTCCCTTCCTTCCTTTAAAGCCACTCATGCCTTGCCTTATTGATTTTTCTTCCATTACTCCTATTTTCTCCAAGTCATTAATTCACAATGCTTAGAATAAAAAAATAAAACTGCCAAGGAGGAAGGAATTTAGGTTGGCTAGTGATGCATTCTCTTCCTAATAGGAAAGCCAAACTAAAGTCGTGAAGTTCTTTGGTAAATTTGGAATGAGAGCAAAGAAAACCAAAGCCTTGAAGGATTTTACCATCCATTCTTATGGCTTAACATCCAACCAAATCTGATAACTTACATTTCCTTATCTGCAACCAGCTCTTTCCTGAGTTCTAATTCTGTGTTCTGAACTGCTTCTTGGATTTCACTGCCTAGATAACCATTATCATCTCAAGTGCAATGTGTCTAACCTGAACTCATCTTGCCCCTAACCCTAAATATTTCTCAAAATCAGCAGCCATTTTTTTACTCCTCTCTTCTTATTTACTTGACCTTAGCTTTCTCTTTATGCAGTAAGGTGGTAATTTCAAACAACTGTAATCTACCATGCTTCTCCTTTTTAAAAGAATAACATGTCAGAAGGTCTTTGGTTACAGTTTATGCTTTAAAAATTGGAGGGCAAATCCAATACCCACTGGAAATTTCATTAACATAACCCTGTGGTTTCCCCATTTCTCTCTACCATTGGTAACCAACTCCACTACTAATTATTTCCATAGGGAAGAAAACATGAAATTCTTCACTCCTCTAGGCAAGACTATACTGATATCTCCTGCCTGTGTGGGTGGTGACTCACATGGCTCTCCAGAGCTCCTTCCCAGAGCAATGTTCACTTCACCCATTCTTACCAGTGCTATTCCCATCTTTTTCGGCACATCGTGTTAAATCTAGTGACTCATAAAGGCCCACTTGTGGCAACAACTGGATCAGCAACTTAATCATAATAACTTCAATAATAATAACAGTTTTCACCACTCAAAAATAGCGAGTCCCCGCCCCCATTTCTGCTTCTGAGTGACTGTGTGTGTTGGTTTGCGGCAGAAAGAAGGGGCAATGAGTTAAATAGTCCCAGTGGTCCCAGTGTAGTTACATAATGCACACTACATGCCAGTATGTTTGCATGTGTGTATATATACACATATTGAGCAAGCTGAGAAAATAGAAGCCCATGCTCTAGCTGCCAGGTATCAAGGAGAGGAAGTTTCTGGCCTTTGGTTTCCCAAGAATAGGGTCTCTCCACTTTAATATTATTGACATTTGGGGCCAGATAATTCTTTGTTACT
Organism: Pongo abelii; assembly: GCF_028885655.2. NCBI lineage: Eukaryota > Metazoa > Chordata > Mammalia > Primates > Hominidae > Pongo > Pongo abelii. Next base: position 11,133,738 of record NC_072008.2, read on the forward strand.
AGAGTTGGCCTTTGCATTGTAGGATGCTTAGCAGAATGCCAGACTTCTATCCACTTGATTTCAGTAGCAACCACTACCCTCAGTGTGACAACCAAAAATGTCTCCAGATATTGTCAAATACCCCCAGGATAGGGACAGCAAAATCAGCTCTAGTTGAGAAGCACCGCCATAGAGGGAATCAGGGCCCTGTCTCCTATCAAATCTCATACCTGCTGAATTTCCCAGCATGAGAAGAGGCTGGGCAACCTCCCTGTTGGCATTCATCAAAGAATAGCCTTAAGTTTTCTGAACTGACCTAATTGCAGGCCCATTAGTGCCCACTCAGACCACCTTGGCAGGTATCAAGGAAAGTCCAGTCTTAAATAAGTACAGCTATAAATTAAAGAAACTTTGTCAAAAAGCAATGCCCTACATACATCTGGAGACATGAAACCAGGGTTCCTATAAGAAACTGGGAGTGATTCGTCATATAAGGTAGTCATCCACAATCAGTGAATTAATTAATTCAATTTTTCTTTTGAGACAGAGTCTCACTCTGTCACCCAAGCTGGAGTGCAATGGCATGGTCTTGGCTCACTGAAACCTCTGCCTCCCGAGTTCAAGCGATGCTCCCGCCTCAGCCTCCCAAGTAGCTTGGGCTACAGGTGTGTGCCACCACACCCAGCTAATTGTATTTTTAGTAGAGATGGTGTTTCACTATGTTGGCCAGGCTGGTCTTGAACTCCTGACTTTGTGATCTGTCCGCCTTGGACTCCCAAAGTGCTGGGATTACATGCGTGAGCCACTGCGCCTGGCCAATTAATTCAATTTTTAGAGGTCTATGTGAAGAAACCCTCGACTCTCATCAAAACACAAAAAAGCTTGGGACTTACCAACTAATAATAATATATCCTCTAAAGTTATTACAATGGTTGTGAGAATATTAAACAGAATGATAACTTCTGGCCATCTCTAATTTTATTGGCAATAAATCCCTTTAAGGAAAAGTAGTGTTTATTTCCAAGAGTAAGAGGTAACCCTGGCCTTTGATGTTGACACGGTCCCTCTGAGTATACATGTGATGAATGCTGGCAGACTCCATGGAACACAGACCTATGCGGGGGTGGGGGAGTCTCCTGGCTATGTCTTAGGAACTTACCTTCATTCATTTAGGCCTTAGCAAAGATCAGTCTATGAAGTTCATGGGCAGTGCTGGCATAGAACCAAGTGAAGGTCTCCAGGCATAACTAGAAAGTGAAGAGCAAAGTTGAGAAAAATAAGCTAACTCTATTGTCAGATCAAATAATTCTTCTTTTTAGAAACCCTTCCATGGCTTCACATTTCAATTAAAAGAAAATGTAACTTCCTCCTCATGGCCTATGGCATGATCCAGCCCCAACATCACCTCCTACTATTCTGCCCCCAACTCATTCTGTGTGAGCCACACTGGTCTTTCCCTGTTCTTTCGGATCTCCGAACATTTTACCATGGAATTCTCATTGTCTGGACCACTCTTTGCATTGATCTTCACATGGCTGGGTCCTTCTCAACATTCAGGTCTCAGCTAAAACGTCACCCTTCTCAGAGAGGTCTTTGCTGACAACCATATCTGAGAAGGTATCCTGAGCTCTCAATCTGTATCGTGCACACTGATCATCTGGGGATCATGTTACAAGACAGACTTTGACTCAGTGGTTCTGGGGAGGGACTTGAAATTCTGCATTTCTAACAAGCTCCCGAGGAATACAAACTGTCTGCTCCACAGATCATCTACCCACAGGGGTGGGTAGACCCCCATGCCTCAATCTTTGTCACACTACCTGTGTCATTTGATTGGTGGCTTTTATCAGGCTCTTAAATTATTTATTTATCTGTTTGTGTTGGATTGTTTGTTGTCCAATCTATTCATTTACTAGAATGTAAATTCCCTGAGAGCAAGGAGTCTGTCAAGCACTTTTAAATTCTCAGCACTTCCCACAGTACCTGACACATCATAGGTGCTCCACAAATATTGCTGAATGAGTGATGTTGTTCAAGATTCATTGACTCTGTGATCCCTTCCACTGTCTGCTTCTGACTGCTTCAGTGAGCACTCAATTATACAACAGAAACTACACTGTAATGATAGGGCAGTGCTACTCAAGTGTCAGTCCAGAAACTGCTAGTTATTGGCCAATGCTGAATTAAGAATCTTGTACTATAATATAAATCTGCTATGCCACTAAGCACAATTTTATCTGAGATGAGTCATTTTTCATAGTAAGACTTTCTGGATGAAGCAAGCAATGCTTTGCCTTGCCTTGTGGTGAAAGCTCCTCATCTCATATTAGAATGGTAACAGTGTGTGAACTGGTCCCCACTGGCAGGACACATTTTGAGTTGTGCTGATATAGGGGATATAAAGCCAAATAAGATCTATTTTTTAACTTCAGAAAATCCATACATAGGTAAGAGAATTACACATTCAAATACAAAACTGCAAATCTTTTGTCAAGTGCTATAATATGCAATTAAGTGGAAGAACTCAGGAATTGTAGAAAAAAACAAATAATTGGTCTTTTGTGCTCCGCCTTAGTCACACCTTTCCTGACACCTGCTCTCATTATAACCACAAACCTTCACACCATACCCTTTCCTCCTGATCATATACCACTCATCTGGGCCATGTTTTTCCCCTTGGGCCCTGAAACACTGAAGTTACAGGACCAGGCTTGGGTCTTCTGAGAAATTGTGAAAGGGAACTGAGAATTGTGGTAGAGAACAGAAAATGATAGGAGAGATAGGGAATTGTGGGAGAAGGGAGAATAGCAGGAGAGAATAAAGTATCATGAGAGAACAGAGAATTGTGAGAGACAATGTGGAATTGGGACACAGACTAGGCAGCTGTGAAAGAGAACAGAATATTGTGTAATAAGGGAGAAGTGCAAGAGTGGAGAATTGTGAGAGAGAGCAAAGAATTGTAGGAGAAACAAGGAATTATGGGAAAGACAAGGAATTATGGGAAAGAACAGAGACTTGTAGGTGAGACAGGGAATTGTGGGAGACAATAATGGGGGAAGACATCAGGAATTGCAGGAAAAAAACAGAGAATTGTGGGAGTGACACAAAATTGTGGACACACGGGGAATTGTGGGAGAGAAGGGAGAATTATGAAAGAGAAGAGATTATTGTGGGAGAGACGGGAAACTGTGTAAGAGAACAGAGTATTGTGAGAGAACAGAATTATGAGGGAGACTAAGGAGTTAGGGGAGAGACTACAGAATTGCAAATGAAGATGGAGTATTTTAAGAGAATGGAGGACTGTGAGTGAAAGTGAAGAATTATCAGAGTGAAGAAAGAATTAGGAGAGAGATGTGGAATTATGAGAAAGACAGGAAATTGTAGCATATAACACAGAATTGTGGGAGAGAGCAGAATTGTGGGAGAGACATAGATTTGTGGAGAGGACAGCACAAAGAATTGGGGGAGAGATACAGGATTGTGGGAGAGAACAAAAAATTGTGGAAGAGACACAAAATTGTGGGAGAAAAGGGACACTTGTGGGATAGAAAATTGTGAACGAGAATATTGTGAGAAAACAGAATTATGAGAGAGAATGGGAGTTAGGGGAGAGACTGGGGAATTGTGAACAATCAGAGTATTTTGAGAGAATGGAGAATTGTAAGAGTGGAGAATTCTGTGAAAGAACAAATAATTGTGGGGAAGATGGGGAATTATAGGAAAGACAGGAAATTGTAGCATAGAATACAGAATTATGGTTGAGATAAGGAATTGTGGGAGAGAACAGAGAATTGTGAGAGGAAACCAAAAATTGTGGGGAGAAACATGGAATTATGGGAGACACAGGGAATTGTGGGAGAACACAGAACTCAGGGAGAGACAGGAAATTGGGGGAGAGAACAGAGAGTTCTGGGAGATACAGGGAACCATGGTAGAGAATACAGTGTTGTGGGAGAGACAGAATAATTATGAGAATGAAGGGAGAATTGCGGGAGAAAGGAAATCATGAAAAAGAATATTGTGAAAGAACAGAATTATGAGAGATAATGGGGAATTATGGGAGAGACTGGGGAATATGAACAGAGTATTGTGAATGAACAGAACATTGTGGAAATGAATAATTTTGAGGAATTGTGAGAGACAGAGTCATAGGGAATGATGGAAAAGACAGAGAACTGTGGGAGGAATGGAACTGTGGGAAATAGAAATTTGAGAGATACAAGAATTTGTAGGAATAAAGGCTTGCTGGGAAACCCAGCAAATTGTGGGAAAAACAATAGAATTACGGGCAAGATAGGGAATCGTGGGACAGAAAAGTGAATTGTGGGAGACACAGGGAATCATGGGAGAAACAAGAGAATTGTGAGCAAGACAAGGAATTGTGGGACAGAAAAATGAATTGTGGGAAGGAATAGAATTTTGGGAGTGACATGGGATTGTGGGAGAAATAAGGAATTGTGGGAGAGACAGAAGGTTGTGGAAAGAACTGAGAATTGTGGGAGACAGAATTGTGGGTAACAAAACAGAATTGCGGGAGTGAAAGGGAATTGTGGGAGGGACAAAAGAATTGTGGGTAAAGAGAGAAGTTGAGCTGTGATAGTTGAAATGGAATCCTTGGGCTATCCTGTAGGCAGTTCTGCTGCTGGGATGGCCCTTCTGAGTTGTCCCCCTTGGGGCTAGGGGCCTGGACTTATGTGCCCTTGCAGAGACCCTCATAGGATGCAGACCATCCCCAAGGAGGGAAAGTGATTTTGTGTGAGGCAATTCTCTTAGGCAGAGGACAATTCCTGGAGACTCAGCTGAAAGCTGTGAGCCCCCAACACTTCCTGCACCAGGGGGCATCTGGACGTATTTCACAGAGCCACTATAGTTATATAGAAAGATATATGTTTCTTTATTAACACTTTAAGTAACAAGATCAAATTACCTTAATTTCAAAGTAGTGGATGGATGATATTTTGAGACAGGCACAACAACCATATGTGACATAATTTATCTGTAATGTTTATTAGTGCCACATACAGCTAATAGTACTAGGATTTGTTACCTACATCCCTGATGGAAGAAAAGGCTAAATTTCTGTTGGAGGTAAATGAAAATATAGACATTCAAAATCACATACCCAGTTAAGAAGAACTTAGCAGCCAGAACACTGTCTTGTTCACTTTTGGATCTCCACCACCAAAGTTATGGGCACCTACCAACGTTTCTTGAATCATTGCTACAATTAAAACCGATGGGATAAGATTTTTTAAAAAAACAGAAATTTAAAAACTCCTCCAAAGCACTCCCTCTGCCGCATAAAGCATACATAGTAGAGCTCTTCACCCTAGGGAAGCCTCTGGACCAGACAACCTTCCCTGCCACCGCCGGCATTTTGAAAAAGGCTCCTGGCCTGGAGGGGCGGGCCCAGAGAGCGGCCCCCGCAGCGGTTACAGGCCGAGGCGAGGAGGGGACGGAAGCCGCTCTCCGTGATTGACGGAAAATATTACTCTTCAGCCCGCCTCCCGCGTGCCCGGAAGTCCCGCCTTCTAAAAAGGAAGTAGGGGTGCGTGAGAACGCCGGCGGTGACCGCGGCCACAGCAGTGACCGAGCGAGAGGAAGGCGGCGGCGGCGGCGGGAAGTCATTGCTGCTCTGGGTTCGGGTTGGCGACTGAAGGCGGTACCGGCCTCCCGGAACAGCCCGGGGGAGGGCTTAGGTGCAGAAGGGCAGGCTGGCCGCGGCCGGTTTGGTCTGGGGACCGCGGGCTGGAGCAGGTGGGCAAGCGCCGGGACGGTGTGGGGAAGATACTTGGCAGCTCCTCGACCTCTGGTGTCCCTTAGTTTCTTCGAATTCCTATTCATGCGCCGTACCCTTCCCGGACCCCAGCCCCTCGCTAAGGCTCTGGGGATGGGGGTCAAGTCTAGGCTCAATGGGCCTCCCCTCCTCCACCCGGGTCACCACTCCTAGGAAACCCTCGCCCCACCCCCGCCTCAGGCCTGTACCTCCTGGCTCTGACGTGGTTTCTCAGCGACTGCCTCACCTCAGTCCCAAAATCCTCACTGCCTTAGATACGTGCCCCCAGAGGTTGGCCTAGGTTTCACTGTATTTCCCTAAGGGGGCGATATATTAAAGCTGTCCTTCGAAGTTAGTACCCTGCCTGGTAGATGCCCATGGGATGACAAAGAGGAGGAACAAGGGTTGACCAGATTAGGACTAACGAGAGAATAGTCTGAGTCCAGAGACATTAATCTGTCTCTTTGTTTTGGCAGGTGGAAATTTAAAATTGTTTGGAGTCAACACTGTTTCCAACCATGGGTTTGTCTCCATCTGCTCCTGCTGTTGCAGTTCAGGCCTCAAATGCTTCAGCGTCCCCACCTTCAGGATGCCCGATGCATGAAGGGAAAATGAAAGGTAATGGGCCCTTTGCCTAGAAAATAAAAACAAAAGATAATTCACAGCTGGGCGCGGTGGTTCACGCCTGTGACAGCACTTTGGGAGGCCGAGGTGGGTGGATTGCTTGAGCTCAGGAGTTCGAGACCAGCCTGGGCAACATGGCAAAAACCTCCCTCTACAAAAAATTACAAACATTAGCCAGACGTGGTGGTGGGTGCTCGTAGTACCAGCGACTTTGGAGGTTGAGGTGGGCAGGATCGCCTGGGAGGCCGAGGTTGCAGTGAGCCAAGATTGTGCCACTGCACTCCGGCCTGGGTGACAGAGTGAGACTGTGTCTTAAAAAAACTCTTGAAAGGCTCTAAAGGAAGAGGCAGTGTAGTATGCTGCTGAGGCTGGTAGGCATGGGAGTCAGGCACCCTGGGTCTGGTCCTTATTTTGCGTCTTATTGAGGTTTGTGACTCTAAACAAGTTAACTCTGTTAGCCTCAGTCTGTCATCTGTAAGATGAAGATATAATAATGATTCACAGGCCTGTCATGATGATTGAGATAGTACATGAGAACGTAGTGAGTACTCTAAACCAGCCCCAACTTCCCAGAGTTTACTTGTGCCTATGTCAGTGGTTCTTAACTGGAGGGGGGCAATCCCCCCTTCCCACAGGGGACATTTGCCAACATCTGGAGGCATTTTTGGTTGTCACAACTGAGAGGAAAGTGAATAGAGGGCAGGAGTGCTCCTAAACATCCTACAATGTACAGAACAGCCCCCCAACAAAGAATCAGCTGGCCCCAAATATCAAGAGGGCCAAGGTTGAGAAACCTTAGTCTAGATCTAGCTGTCTTAATAAATAACCTTTGCTCGTATAGCCATTTCAGTATTCTCATATATAAAAGTAAGCCATCACCTAACGGGCTTGCTGTCCATTCTTTAGATAAGAAAATGAAAATAGAAAAGCTGTCTTTCATTTTTAATTCATTCATGTCTACTTTAGATTGTTCACATTAAAGCGTGGCTTGAATCAGTAAGTCGTGAAGGGCAGAAGCAACATGGTGTGCTTACTGAGTACTAATGCTGCGCTGTTATTCATTTCTTCAGTCAGCCAGCCTATTCTGAGAGGTCACTGCCCATTCTGTACCAAGCACTGCTGGATTTTGTTTGTTTCTGCACAAGAGAATAACATCATACAAAATGGAGCTTTGCCTGATGGAGCTTACATTCTCATCTTCATAAGCTATGTGGTCAGTTTTCTCCCTATTTTATAGTCAAGGAAACTAAGACTTGGAGTAACTGATGCTCCAAGTCACATAGTAAGTGGCAAAGCCAGCAAAAGTTCTGTGACCTTGGACAAGGACAGACAGTGTTCTGGGGTTTCTTTGTACAGGAAGAATTGAGACAGATCAGCCAAAGCAGGTGTGCTCCTGTTCTGAGTGTCCTCAGGGAGATCCTAGAACCCTTACTTTGGTTTTATTTCATTTGCCGTATATCTTGGAGAGCTGCCAGACTTACTACATTAATAAATGTGGGTGTCTATAGGAGATCGAAGGGGCTACAGGTTATATGACGTGAAAAGTTGAAATGTTATTTTCTTTGTAACACCCAGCTGGGATCTATGACTTGGAAAGGATTGGTGCTTTCAGTGGTAGAGAGGAAAGGCATAGCAAGTCTTCCTTCACCCCTAAAGTGGGCAATGGCACAGGGCACCAGGAAATGAGGGCTTGGGAGGAGAAGTGCAGGGAAGTTTGCTTTCACTAAAGCAAACTCAGCTTTTTCATGTGTATTGCTGTAGTTGCTGCTGCTGCTGCTGCCTGAGGCCAAGATTGCATTACATGAGCAGTTGTCTTCTGTGTCGCAGCTCTCCAAGTGCCTGCTCATTCTCTGAACCAGTTTCCCAGTCCCCCACTAATTGTGATCAGCATCCTGGGTCTTTGGGCATAGTCCTTGCTATTGCTCATCTCATTAGGCTCAGACCTTCCCTCGTAATGGGCATCTTGATCCCGTATGCGTTGTGGAATATTTTCTTTATTGTCTACCTTTTCCTGTTAAACTCTTGCGATTGACTGATGGGAATAGGCTTTAGGCCACGTGGTTTTCCTGTGCCTTGTTTCAGTCTTGAGACAAAGCAGAGTGGCATTCAGATTTTTTTGCAATAGCCTCTGTGATGTCTCCTCTGTTCATTTTCCCCTCCCGTTCCTTGTACCTGAGATAATGCATCAGTAATGAAAGCCTGGATTGCAACTATGTCCTGATTGGGTCTGGGCTTCTCTGGAACTAGTGAATGGAAAGTCAAGGAGACCCTGTGAAATGTGGCTGGTCCCCACTTAGGTTCCTCTAACAGCTCCCCAGCTGCTCATCCAGCCAGGTTACTCAAACCATGGCACAGATAACACATGCTCTTGCAACTGCCAAGGTTTTTTGGCTTATTTTTGCTGGGGGTGTGACACAATTAGAGAATGTGTACTCATTTCTCTTTCAAAGGAAATGTAAATTTTAGAACCTTTTCATCTTTAGGATTTTGGAATGTTAGCTAGTTCAGTTCTTGGTAGATTTAAACAGAAGAAACCTGGCTTTTCCTGTGGTGGTAATCATTGGTCAGAAATTCAGCTCTTTGGTGCTCCAGTTGAGAGAGTTAGATGTCCTCCCTTCATGGTGACACCATTTTTATACTTGATTATTTCAGGCTGTCCAGTGAGTACAGAGCCATCTGGCCCAACCTGTGAGAAGAAAACATACTCTGTGCCTGCCCACCAGGAACGCGCCTATGAGTACGTGGAGTGTCCCATTAGGGGCACTGCGGCTGAGAATAAGGAGAACCTAGATCCTTCAAATCTGGTAATCCACACTCATCTTTTCTTTCTGGAGCTTTTTATGCAGGGTTGCTTGTACAGACTCCCAAGACAAGTTGCAAATGGCTAGGATGAATTCTTCTGTCCTTTGAAAACAGAGAGGTTAGATATTCCATCTACAGTGAAAATCTAGAACGTGTTAGTAAGTGTAGTTTCAGGGAGTGCCTGGGAAAAAAAACAGAGTGATTATGAGGAGCCAGCATAGTTGTACTGGGAAGAAGCCATACCAAATGAATATTTTCTTCTGGGACAGTTACTAGGTGGTACATGGGAAATTCTGTAAGAACCATAGCTAGAGTTAGTTAAGGTATTTTTGGTCTGGGGAAACTTTGTAGACACATTACATGATTGGGGAACTTCTTCAGGTACAATAGGGTGCCAACCTGCCCGAGTCACTAGGGTGGTTCACTGTCATGTGACTGCCAGCAAATTTAATGCCTTTGAGAAGTGAGGGCAAGGTTGATGTGACATCACTACATTTTGTGATAGCATCAGAAATTGTGGTCTAAAGTATGGAATCATGTTTTAAAGGGAGGCTCAGGCATATACCTTAGAGGGCCACGGGATTATCAAGAATAGAAATTTTAGCGAACCAGACAGCATGTAAAGAAACTAGAAATATTTAGTCTGGAAAAGAAAGGGCGTGGGGGATACAATAGCAGCGTCCACCTCAGGAATCAACAAACTATGGCCCACTGCCTGTTTTTGAAAATAAAGTTTTCAACAATGCACCAAGATTATCTTGCACATAGGCCTTCAAATATTTACACCAGAGGTCAATGGCAAACTGCTTCTGTAAAGGGCCAGGTAGTAAATATATTTGGTTCTGTGGGCCATAGGGTCTCTGTCACACTACCCAGTTCTGCTGCTGCTGCTTTCTCTGTAGCATGAAAGCAGCGACAGGCAGCATTATCCGAAGCCCCTGGCAGACCACTGGCCTAGATGATCTCTAATAGGTGAGTGGTTCAGAACATGGGCCTTTTGGAATCTTAGAGACCTAGACACTTACCCCATGGGATCATGATATGTAGTGAGAATGTGAATAACAGCTAACTTTTCTTGTGGTCACTTTTTAAAAATTTTTTATTCAAGGCTAGGCAACTGAAGCAGTGGGAGAGGAGAAGGAACAAAGAAATCTGTAGCTGGTTGTGATCAATTAGTCGTAAACACTGCTGTACTCAGACCAGCCTCTTTTGGTCACTTTTCCAGCATTTAAGCTAAGCACCCTACATTCTCGCCTTTAATCCTCATAACAACTCTGTGCAGCCAGTATTCTTAGTGTCCCCATTTCAGAGCTAAAGATACTGACAGTGAAGGAGTCATTCATCCCACATCACCAGCTAGGAAATGGCAGAGCCAAAACTGAATCCTTATCCACCTCAGACCGTGTTCTTAAACACACTGTGGTGATAATGCAGGTAGAATATTCTGCAGTGCCTACTACACATAGCCCTTCCTGCTGTCGGTATTCTAACTGAGGACCTTGTTGTGATGGAGACTTTTAATTAATGTTTACTAGGAAATCCTTTATACTTCTAACACAGAAAGTTCAAGGCCAGTCATTCCCAACCTTGGGTGATTTTGCCCCTCAGGCAAATATCCTGGTAAACATCCTGCAGTGCTTAGACCACCATAACTAAAAATTGTCCAGCTCCAAATGTCAATAGTGCCACGGATGAGAGACCCTGGCTAAGGCTAAGTGCTAGCATAACAGTATTGGTGACCCACATGTCTGGGAGAAGGGATTCTTCGCACCTTCTGACCTTGCAGCGTTGAGATGCAAAGACTCATCTGTAGTATATTTTGCCTAAGGGATGAAGCATAAGCAGAAACCTAAAAAATCTGAGAATATTTTTTTAAAAAAGCAGTGCTGTACATGTATGCTATGAGAGTTTTCCCCAGAGAATGAATAGTCATTTTTGAAAAGCTTGTCATAAGGTTTTTAGAAATGCCCGAAGATCGTGGCATTAGTTTCTACTTCTTATTCCTTGGTGACATTACTTCTAAATTTGTTCAAAGGAGAAAGAGGCCAAAAATTTAACCACAGTGTTTACCATATTTGAGAACTTAATCAATGAAGAAACACAACTTCAGTAATGTGACTCTTCAAATTATCTGAGAAGTCTGAAATTTTGATGTCACTGATTTAATAAGTAATCTGTGCTTTTTGTGTGATGTATTGCTTTCCAGGAAGTAGTTAATTATATTGCCTTTTACTTTATATCCTATAAAAGCAAATCTGTTTATTTTATTTAGATGCCACCACCCAATCAAACACCAGCTCCAGATCAGCCATTTGCATTGTCTACTGTCAGAGAAGAGTCATCCATTCCGAGAGCAGATTCAGAGAAAAAGTGGGTTTACCCGTCCGAGCAGATGTTCTGGAATGCAATGTTAAAGAAAGGGTGAGTGAACATATTATTTAAGATAAAAATTTCTTGTCAGAATATCCAAGAGTTATATGCTAAAGAGATTTTTTACCTTCAAAACAATATAGTACATTTTTATGTATTAATCAGTTTATAATCACCTGATTTTTTCACACCTGTCAGAATGTAAGTGCAAGACCAGTGTATTAAATCAGGGTTCTCAAGAGAAACAGAACCAATAGGATATGTGTAGGGGGGCAGGAGACAAGGAAGGCAGGAAGATATTTATTGTAGGGAATTGACTTACACAATTATATAAAGCTGAGGAGTCCCAAGATCTGTAGTCAGCAAGCTGGAGACCCAGGAGAGTCAATGGCACACTTCTGGTCTGAAAGCCAGCGGTCTCAAGATGCAAGAAGAACTGATGTTTCAGTTTAAGTCCAAAGGCAGGAAAAGTCCAATGTCCCAGCTCAAGCAGTCATGCAGAAGGCCTTCCCTCTTACTCATGGAAGGGTCAGCCTTTTTGTCATTCAGGTTTGCAACTGATCAGATGTGACCCACCCACACGGAGTAGGGAGGGCAGTCTGCTTCACTTAGCCTACTGATTAGAATGTTACTTACATTCAAAAACACCCTGACAGACAACACCCAGCATAATGTTTGACCAAATGTCTGGGCATCCTGTGGCATAGTCAGGTTGACACATAAAATTAACCATCACAGCTAGTAATAGGTTTTTTAAAAAACTGAAAACACTATTAGATAAAATGTTTAGAAAAAGTTAGGGGATCATTGATCAGTGGTACTGTCTGAACAAATGTCACCTTAAAAATAGATGATTCTGTAAGTCTGGTTTACTGTGACTCAGTAAAATGAGACTAAGGTGAACCTTTTATATTTGTTTTTAATGCTTCTGTAGTAGCTTTGGATTTATAGTGCTGCTCCATGATCATGGGTAAATCTTGAAAATGAGCCTTAGATCTGTTAAATTCAAAGAAAATGAGCATTCTTAGTTCTTTCTCAAAGGGGAATGTTGAATAAATCATCTTATGAAAATATGTGGATTAGCTTTATGGCATTATCAGGAACAGTTGTCAAATTTTAGCAAATGTTCTTTCCTAGGTGGAAGTGGAAGGATGAGGATATCAGTCAGAAGGATATGTATAATATCATTAGAATTCACAATCAGAATAACGAGCAGGCTTGGAAGGAGATTTTGAAGTGGGAAGCCCTTCATGCTGCGTAAGTATGTTTGAGATCTTAAATCTTTCAAGCATCTTTCTTATTTCATATCAGCTTTCTAGAGTTTTAACATTCAAATCATTTGTTCTAATAAAACATTTTATGTAGCAGGCATGGCTCAGTGACAGTTGTTGCATGACAGGCCACCCTTCTTAGTTGAAAAATAGCAACCATTTTATTAGGCTTGTGGATTCAGTGGGTCTGGGTACGCCAAGGACAGGGCAAGGATGGCTTGTCTCTGTTCCTTGATGTCTGGGGCCTCAGCTGCGAAGACTCAGTGGTCAGGATGGCTTCCGAGCCATGGGCTAGAGTCTTCTGACGGCCTGCTCGTTTACTCCTCTGGCGAGTGGTCATGGCCTCTGAATATGGCTGTTTCAGCTTCGTCATATGGTGGCTAGGTTCCAATAGCTAGAGTTCCAAAAACATCTCTATCTCCTTTTCTGACCCAGCCTGGGAAGTCCCAAAGTGTCAGGAGCCTGCCCAGATTCAAGGGGAGGGGACAGAGACCCTGCCTCTCAGCAGAAGGAGCATTACAGCCCTTTGAAAGCAGAGCATGTGGGAAGGGAGATGCTAAAATGCCATCTGCCCCAAGGGAGGTGGGAGAGACATTTTTGTTCCCTCAATAGCATTTATTGAATCCCCATTAGGACTAAACACAAAGAGATGTCTTAACTCAGAGCCCTTTTTCTCAAGGAGAATAGGTAAATGCAGCTGTGTGTGTTAAAGGAGACAGGACTTCAGTCTGTTGAGAGTAGTGGTTCTCACACTGGAGCGTGCATCAGGATCATGGGGAAGGTTTGTTAAAACCCAGCATGCTGGGTCCCACCCGCAGGATGTCAGACTTAGTCTGTTTCGGGTGGTGCCTAGACTGGGTGTATCTAGAGCACTGCATATGCTGCTGGTTTGAGCCAGATTATGTCATAAACAGTGGTTTTAAATTCATTGCACAATGTGATTAATTAATTTCTTGGCTAAAGTCCACTTAATGATTTTTTAAGGTGTTTTGTTTGTTTTTAATATTTGCACTCTGAAGTTCATTGGTTGCACTCCCTGGCTGTCACAGGCTGGGCCTCACACGTGAGAGGGGAACAACTGCAACCATGTTGCCCTCAGTAATCTCTGGCCTGAGAGGAGCCACAAGTGTTTGCAGTGACCTACTTTGAAAGTGTGTTCTAATTAAGACCACCTGCTAATTACTTGTGTGATTATGGAGCAAAGAGAAGAGAGAAAAGGGAATTTCAGTTTGTCAGTTTCAATTCCGTCTCCAGTTATTTTCTGTCAAAATTAAGTAGACCATTTAAAAACTCATGCTATGATCTCCAGAAGAAAGTTTTGCCTAGATTGAGTTTACCTTTTTGCCTGTGACCCTCTTGAGAAGAGATGTTAAGGAGAGGAGTAGTTCCTAAAAGGAGAAGAAAAGTAACTCATAAGTCCTCAAATAGAAGTCCTTTATACTTTGGAAATTTTTCTCCCTCCCACTTACTTAGACACCTATCTTGTTATCCATGGGAGCAGCTAACAATATAGGTGGCCTCCTGACTTGGCCACCACTCCCTCTGTCTCGGTAACAGCCGTCTGTCTAGCCTGTAGGTGGGCTGTGAACTCCACGAGGACAGGGCTCAGAGGGTCTTGTTGGCACTGCTATACCCTGGTGCCCACAGAGGGCTGGCACCTAGAGAGTCCTCAGCAGGGGTCTGCGGATAGAGAGAGTGCGTTTGCCAGCTAGGACTCTGCCACCCCTCATCTTATGTGCAGTTATTAAGGAGCTGGTCCAACATTAATTACAATCCATTTCTAGGGATTAATCCATCATTTTCTTTTCTTCATAAAGGCTGTTCGTTGGTTTGAAATGAAAGAAGAGTATAGGATTTTCTTGTTTGTCTGAAAAACCCCAGCTGCTGTGCCAAAAAGAAGCATGATGTACAATACTTGAGGCTGTTTCTTTCGTTTTTTTTTTTTTTTTTAATGTGCCTTTCCTCCTCCACCAAATGGAAAGGCCCTGTTTCCTGACTCCTGCGAAGTGCAGTGTAGATATCCAGAAGGAAGGGGAGGCAATGGAACGCACCCAGTCCAGAAGGAAAGAGGAACATTTTTAACAAATAGGCACTTGTTGTTTGAATTATTTTAGAACTTACCTTTCTCTGTAAATGTTATATTATGTGAAATGTATACAGAAAAAAAATGGATATTACTAAAAAATTAGAACATCATCTTTGTCAAAGAAAAGAAAATATTTTAACAGACTTTTCTTATTTGGGGAATTCTAGAGAGTGTCCTTGTGGTCCATCATTGATCCGGTTCGGAGGGAAAGCAAAAGAGTATTCACCAAGGGCACGAATTCGTTCTTGGATGGGGTGAGTGTCAGCGCAGAAGTGTTGTTTCACCATCTTCAGGTCAGGGTCAACTTTCTCTTCACACCAAAACCAGTCTAAGAATTGCAGTGCCATCTTGCAAAACTTAATGCATATTCAACTGTAGATGTCTTTCTCTCCCTGAGGTTTGCCCATTAATGGGCAGATTTATTAGGGTGTAGTACATTGCTTCCTATTTATCATAGGGTTGAATGGAGTTATTGTCCATGTTCTTGGATCTGCCCTCTTACTCTTCCCATGATCTGTGTCTTTGAGTTTATGCACTTAGCCATCCTCCCTTTCTTTTCTGGCATACTTGCGATTTTTTGCTCACACCTGCATTTCTGCAGTATCTCAGCTGACCTCCCTGGCTTAGGTCTCTTCCCCATTGACCTTATTCCTTTGTAGACAGATGAGCTGTCATCTGATATGGACTTATCACAGTTCTTCAGTGCCATCTTCCCTTAGTGCTGTTCACTGTGTGATTCTTCAGGTCTGACTTCCCCAGTTAGGTGTTTGGGAGCAGGTGTTTGCATGTGCTTCTTGAGCTTTCTCATGGCTTAAACTGGGACTAAATGTATTGCAGCATTTTAACACTCAGTGGCATGTTTTTATTCCAGGTATGAGTTGCCTTTTGATAGGCACGATTGGATCGTAAACCGTTGCGGGACAGAAGTTAGATATGTGATTGATTATTATGATGGTGGTGAAGTCAACAAGGACTACCAGTTCACCATCCTGGATGTCCGTCCTGCCTTAGATTCACTTTCGGCAGTATGGGACAGAATGAAAGTCGCTTGGTGGCGTTGGACCTCGTAAAGCACTGTTTGAGATGGAAAAATATAAACTATTTTTTTCTGAGAGATACATTAAACTATTTTCCCCAAATTGAATTGCACTCATGATGTAATGGGAACTTCAAGTGGGTAATCACACTTTTTCCTTCACTTAACGAAGGATACTATGCACTGTTCACTTTTGAGTTGTGTTGTACCTTGCGGTTTATAGCAGATCATTTTGTTTTCTTCCTACTTAGCTTAAGTGGGAAGCAGTCTCTCAGTTTTTCCTTTACCTGCAGTATTGCCTGTGTATTTCATCTCCAAAAGCCTGAACAACCTCTGAAAAAGAGCTTCTAAAAAGTGATGAAAGTTGCTTTTTTTTCTTACTATTTTCTCAGGAATACTCCAGAGATGTAAAGCCTGAGAGTCCGTGGTGATGCTCAAGAGCTTTCATCTGGCCAAATATTTTAACTAAAACTGTTCATTATAAATAAGAGGTGATTATACCTTTTTTAAAAAAGTTACCATTATTTCTAAAGCCCCTATGGTATGATTGTGACCTTTAACAAAATGCAAAGGTATACACTGGAAAGATACTCAGCAAAATTCTCTCCAAATTCTGATTTATATGAATTTCTTGGACTGGATAGAGTACTTTCAACTATACCTTCCTTTGGAACATACCTTTTAAAAAATGTTCCCTTTAAATCCTGTTATTCTAATATGTAACTCTGCTCCCAACAAACAGGTCTCCTCATTGTCCTTGGCATTTGACAAGTTATCCCAACTTCGAATGTCGTTGCTTCCTTTGCTGGCAGCCTCCACCCTTCCCTGCATCAGTCGGCCTAATCCAAACCTTGAAAGCCTGGCTTAAGTCCCAGTATCAGTGATGGTCCCCCTCAAAAACATGATTTTATATTTGGCTGAGTGTTAAAATTCACAAGATGAGCATTTTTTTCCCAGATGGAGAACGCTTCAACTCAGTCTAGATTTTTTTTGTTTGTTTTAAGGAAGCTCTAAGTTTGCCATTGAAACTTTTTGTACCAGTAATCCATAAACTGGTTGTTCTATTTATAGCAGCATGTTACAAATGACTGCTTTTTTTTTTTAACTGTCTATACTATTAAATCCTTTAATTTATCCTGAATGCTGTAGTGTTAAATTAGTGGATGAAATTGGCAGTCTGTGGGTGATTAATTTGGTATGGATTTGTCAGTTTTGTGTGGAGTTTAAGAAATACAACAGCCTTAAACTCTACATTTCAAAATACTTGTATATTTTAAAATAAAGCTGATTAGTTCACAGGTTTTGAAAATTTTTTGGAGTAATTTTATACTAAACGATTGTTTCTTCAGACATATTATCTTTATAAAACCAATGCTTTATAGTAGAATGATTTATAATCCAGCACACATATGTTTATTGCAGCACTGTTCACAGTAGCAAAGACTTGGAACCAACCCAAATGCCCATCAATGATAGACTAGATAAAGAAAATGTGGCACATATATACTACAGAATACTATGCAGCCACAAAAAGGATGAGTTCATGTCCTTTGCAGGGACATGGATGAAGCTGGAAACTATGTTTCTCAGAAAACTAACACAAGAACAGAAAACCAAACACCGCATGTTCTCACTCACGAGTGGGGGTTGAACAATGAGAATACATGGACACAGGGAAGGGAACATCACACACTGGGGCCCGTCTCGGGGGGGTGGGGGGGGTGGGGAGGAGGTTAGGGGAGGGATAGCATTAGGAGAAATACCTAATATAGATGATGAGTTGATGGCTGCAGCAAACCAGCATGGCACGTGTATACCTATGTAACAAAACTGCACGTTCTGCATATGTACCCCAGAACTTAAAGTATAATAATTTAAAAAAAAAGCAATACTATAGTCTCCCTACTCCAAGCAGCCACTTTTTCATCTACTAATCACTTTTTTTTTTTGAGATGGGAGTCTCGCTCTGTCGCCCAGACTGAAGTTCAGTGGCACAATCTCAGCTCACTGCAACCTCCACCTCCCGAGTTCAAGTGACTGTCCTGCCTAAGCCTCCCGAGTAGCTGAGATTACAGGTGCATGCCACCGTGCCCGGCTAATTTTTGTATTTTTAGTAGACACGGGGCTTCACCATGTTGGTCAGGCTGGTATTGAACGCCTGACCTCGTGATCCACCCGCCTTGACCTCCCAAAGTGCTGGGATTACAGGCGTGAGCCACCGCACCCAGCCCTAATCACATATTTTTAAACTGTAGAGGAAAATAATTACTGTTGGCATTTTTTGGGGGGGGTCTTAAGTGCTATCAAATGAGTGTGGGATAAGACATTCTTATGAAAGACAAAACACTAACTGGAAACAAAAAATATGCCAAAGGCAGGATTCACCTGTTTTATAGGACTACGGTAAACAAGCTTTAAACTCAAGCAAACTTGATGACAAGATCAACAGTTTTATACATCGTTTTACTACTTCCAGAAAAAACCATGGCTTCCTGGATTGTCAGAGCTGCTTTGTGTCTAGATTACGCTTGATTGGGTCTGGGGGTCAATACTGATAGGAGTTTTCGTGTACAGCTTGAAACTCATTTAGGATACTCTCTGGAGTTTTAAACTAAGTCTTGTGTCTGTGGAAATAGCACTATTCAGAATCAGAACAAATTACTGAACATCAGGCTAAGTATTGGCAGACAAGCTGGGGCTACAAATGGATTGCATATTAACATTTAGTATTCCTGTGAGTTCACTGGCTAACAAAATGTTTATGTCCCCTTTGTGCATCATATAAGGAATACAAAATTGCAAAAGGTATAACCCTGATATGGTTTGGCTGTGGCCCCACCCAAATCTCACCTTGAATTGTAATAATCCCCACGTGTCAAGGGCAGGGCAAGGTGGAGATAATTGAATCATGGGGGCAGTTTCCCCTATGCTGTTCTTCTGGTAGTGAATAAGTCTCAGGAGATCTGATGGTTCTTTAAATGGGAGTTCCCCGCACAAGTTCTTTTGCCTGCTGCCAGGTAAGACATCCCTTTGCTCTTCCTTCACCTTCCGCCATGATTGTGAGGCCTCCTCAGCCATGTGGAACTGTGAGTCCATTAAGCTTCTTTCCTTTATAAATTACCCAGTCTTGGGCATGTCCTTATTAGCAGCATGGGAACAGACTAATACCCCTACTTGCGGGGAACTCACAATCTTATGGATAGTCTATAAATGAAATGGTGGTAAATGCTAGAACTCCAATTTAAGGAACACATTGTGGTAATAATACACAGCGTGAGAATTCACGTAAGTATTTTTGAATATTTAGAGATAGTTATCAATTTCTTTACTGAGTCATCATTATGGTTTATCTTCTCCCAGAGATTGCTTCTTAGGGAAAGTGAAGCAATGCACATTTCCTGTCTCACCTTTGCAGTGACTGTCAGAATTGTATGACCCATCATTTGTGTCACCATAGGCTTGAGGCTGTGTGTGTGATGATTATAAATGTGTGTCCTGGAGGCAGAGTCCTTGCCCTGCCCTTTAGTCGCTGTGTGATCTTAATGTCTCTGGGCCTCAGCTTTCTCGGCTATGAAACGAGAGTAATAGAACCAACTTAAGAGTTGTTTTGCAGGTACTTTGAGGTGATGCCTAAAAGCGCTGAGAACAGAGTCTGTGGGTGGAAATGTTCAGCAAATATTAGCTATCACCTCATGATCAACAACGGCAAGGAGAGAAATCAAAGTGCTGAGATATAATCTACTTCTCTCATCCTCTGGCCTTATTCCCCTCCCCACTCTGCCACCAGGAGAATCGGTTTAGAGGGGTAACAGCAGGCTCTAATCCCCATTTTGATCAATTTTAAGGATTACCAGGTGTTTGGGTGCTTGCTCTAAGAAAGCTCATGTTATTTAAAATCATCAAATGGAAAAAGAACAGGTTACAGCCTTTGATCTTACAAAAAATATCAGGGTAACAAATTAGGTACTTGATATGCAAGTCCCACTTGACTAAAATAAATATTATATTAAGACAGAGACCCAAGCTGGAGTGCACTGGCATGATCTCGGCTCAATGCAACCTCTACCTCCTGGGTTCAAGCGATTCTCGTGCCTCAGCCTCCTGAGAAGCTGGGATTACAGGTGCCTACCACCATATTCAGCTAATTTTTTTGTATTTTTAGTAGAGATGGGGTTTCACCATGTTGGTCAGGCTGGTCTTGAACTTCTGACCTCAAGTGATCCACCCACCTCGGCCTCCCAAAGTGCTGCGATTCTTGTGCTTCTTAATCTAAAATATAGCTCATTGTAATGTCCTTTGGATCACAAGGTTATCCCCTTCTGTGAAAATTTATTACATATCCAGATTCAAAACATATTACAAGGTTGTTTACTGCAAAGAAAAAGGTATCAAAAATTATTTCAAAAGCCATGTATATTCCTTGTAACTTAAGGTAACATTTAAAAAATTATATAATTTGGGGGTATGCAGTATATCAAAATGAAGCATATGAATTATGCCTTGCTCCACTCATGACAAATAATGTCACATGTTTTCATTTATAAGTGGGAGCTAAATGATAAGAACACAGAGGGGAACAGCACACACTGGGGCCTATTGGAGGGTGAAGGGTGGGAGGAGGGAGAGGCTTAGGAAAAACAGCTAATGGGTACTAGGCTTCATACCTGGGTGACAAAATAATCTGTACAACAAACCCCCATGACACAAGTTTACCTATGTAACAAGTGTGCACATGTGCCTCTGAACTTTAAAAAGAAAAACATTTACTGCTGCGGTAGAGATTGTCACTGTACCTTCAGTAAAATTTCATGCCATTGGTGTAAGTGGTAAAGTGTCTATTTCATGCTTGTGCACTCTCTAGTTTGGAAGAAAAAGCTGACAACACTTTCTGCAAATGATTCAACCTGAGGTTTATACACCACATGGCAAGTATTCTAATGTTTTTGTAGAATCATACCAGATGCAGGAGCAAACATTATAGTTCCTAAGACTGGTTTAGGGAATGAGGCATGTACATATGGGTGCTATCTTGTATTTATAATTAGCTTTTAATTGATGCTTTTACACACCCAAGGTCATATGTGATAGGGGCACAGAAATAATACATCTTGAGTGGTGTAACAGAGGAATTGTGAGACAAGTCTTCACAATCATAGTCGAGTGAAGTCCTAAAGAACAATGAAAAGTTACTATTTTGGAAGTTACTATTTTGGAGCTCTGTGCAGAATCATCATTTAAACACTTTGCTATTCCTTCTACATTTGGGATAACAATGTGACTAATTCCCATGCCCCTTCAATGGTTTGCTATAGAATATTAGCAGGATGCTTTTGGCTTCTAGTAACTGAATCCCTGCTTGAACTCACAGCCAGAAGTGCAGAGGTTGGGTGTACCCTTGGTTGATCCTGCTTCTCTGGACTCCCTTTCCTTCCATGTTCAATTTTAACTTCATCCATGTAGGGCTGGTTCCTTTCATCAGCATCAATGCTTCCTAGTTGCTTTGAGATCCTTGTTTTTGGTCAGTAGATATGAGGTGGGGTGGGACCCGGCCATCTACCACAACCATGGGAAATAAGGTTTCTCTTCAGTCTAATTGGGCCAATTCAGCACTGGGCCTGTGTCCTACCACCCCTCCCATTTTATGTTCCTGTGCGTGCTTCATGCTTAGATTAGCTCAGACAAATCGAACAGGAGGACACGTAGTGACCACAAGAGGATTCCTTCACTGCTGATTTAAGATCCCATTCTTAGACATCATTTCATTAAGGTCTTTTTCCTTCATTTGAACCTTTTTAAAAATGTTTTTCTGAGACACAGCCTCACTGTAGTGCCCAGTCTGGAGTGCAGTGGTGCGATCTTGACTCACTGCAGCCTCTACCTCCCAGGTTCAAGTGATCTTCCCATCTCAGCCTACTTAGTAGCTGGGACCACAGGCACATGCCACCACACCCAGCTAATTTTTGTATTTTTTTGTAGAGACAGCGTTTCACCATGTTGCCCAGGCTGGTCTTGAACTCATGAACTCAAGTGATCTGCCTGCCTCAGCTTCCCAAAGTGCTGAGATTATAGGCTTAGGCCACCAAGCCCAGCCTGAGCCCTTTCCTTAGGCCAGGGTTTTAAATCTGGAGGTGGTAGCTAACGTAATGGCATAAAACAAGATTTGAGAACTTTGTTTCTGCACTGATTCCCTGTGTGAAGCTGGGAGATTTGGGACAAGCCACCTTAGGTCTGTAAGTCTCAATTTCCTGAAATTATCTTAAAGCCTCCTTTCATACCAAAATGTTTGTGGCCTCATATTAGGATGGGCTGAATTATGTCATCTTTCAGGTTGAGAATCTTTAAGTTAAGGGAAAACAATATGGTTTGAAACCCTATTTCAAACTAGTTTTTATATAAACTACATCAGTAGACACACTCTTAAAAGACCTACACTTAAGCGAATTCCAAGTTAACCAGTGCTTTCCTTTCCCTCTATAAAATGTGCTGGCTTAGAAACAATTCAAACATTCACCAATTAGTAAATGGATAAACACATTTTGGTATATCCATGCAATGGAATATTATTCACCCATAAAAATAAATGAAGTACTGATAAATGCTACAATATGGATGAACCCTAAAAACATTGTGCTCAAAGAGGCCAGAAACAAAAGGCCACCTTTCGTATGATTCCATTTATGTGAAACACTCAGAATAGGCAAACTTATAGGGGCAGAAAGCAGATTCGTGGTTGTCAGGGCTGGTGGAGGAGGAATGGGGAGTGACTGCTAATGGACGTGGGAGTTTCTTTTGGGGTTGATTAAAAAATGCTCTGAAATTGATGGTTGCACAACTCTGTGACTATACTAGAAACCATTGAACTGTATACTTTAAATGAGTGAATTGTGTGGTTTGTAATTATAGCTGTTTTTAAAAATGAAAAAGAAATAAAAACGTGCTGGTTGATCCCTACAGCTAGCAGGTCCCCACTCTGCTCCTCCTAGTTGAGCAGTCAGCTTAGCATGAGCCAGTAACGTAATTATTTTAATTAACCAAAACAACAGACAATGCAATGTAAATGCATAAGCCAAGTATATAAAGACTAATGAATGATAAAGAAGGGTTTAAAGGAGAATCCCAAAAAATGTTGCCATGAAACTGGAAGGGGTTTAGAAAATATCATAAAAATCAGAATAATTCTTCACTCACTGCTTTGTAGTCGTTTCTTAAATTTGCTGTTTAAAAAAAAAAAAAACCCTGGAACTGGAAGAATAGATGATGCACGGTGGATGTGGTTCATCCACCGTGCATTAGTAAGAAGGATGAAGTGGCACTGCTGACCCACCGCACCCAGAGATGCAAAAGGCCTTGGCTCCTTGTTGAAAGATTAGTAAATGATGTACATTTATGCTTTCAGGTAAAATGTAACGTGATCATTTTATGATTTCTAGTTTCAACTGGATTTTTTTTTAAGTATGATTTGACATTGTTCAGGCCAAGCATTGCCTTAGAACAGCATTTTGGATCTTGCTGCCTTTCCCCTTCCGCCTCTCTCCCTTTTGTGGTTTCCCCAGCAAGATGCTTTTCAAGCTTTTGTGTACTCTGTATCAGAATCCCCTAGAGGGCTTGTTAAAACGCAGATGGCTGGGCCCCCACCCAGAATTCCTGATCCTGTAGGCCCGGGGCGGCTGAGAATTCTTGTTTCTAACGAGCTCCCAGGAGATGCTGATGCTGCTGGGCCAGGGGGCCCGATTTGAGCTTCACTTTCCTCTGGCATCTTTTGAATCCTTTGAGCTTCCACCCACCCCCATCTTTGTGATGCATTTACAGTTGCCTCATAGTCACATAGCCGTGGGTCGAAGTTCCCATGCAGAAGATGCAAAAGCAAATCTTAAATGTAAATGCCACTTCCCCAATTTTGCTTATTTTCCATTTCTTCTTTAAGTCCTCCTGCTCCCCTCACTTCTGAATGTTGCCTGATTACACCTTTGTTTTGCTTTAATAATGAAAAGCTTTCCTCTGAAAGTTCATTTCTTCACATGACTTCTGTCGGTGATGATAGTGGGGGCAGGAAGATAATGGGGTGAAGACAACAGCCACCCAGACTGGGTAACAGAAGGTCCCTCTTAGTGTGCACTGCTTCTATGAGAATTGTGGTCTCAAAAGGAAAGCGCTTTCTTGGTAGCATTCACTGGAGCAGGAGAGGTGCTCTGGGTGATTCCTGCTACTTGACCTTTGCTCAACACATTAGTTTGCTGTGGCTGCCATAACAAAGGGCCATAAATGTAGTGGCATAAGCAACAGAAATTTCTTCTCTCACAGTTCTTGAGGACAGAAGTCCAAGATCAAGGTGTCAGCAGGGCCATGCTCCCTCTGAAGGCTCTAGGGAAGGATCTGTTCCAGGCCTTTCTCCCAGCTTCTGGGATTTCTTTCACATGGGGCAGCATAACTCCAGTCTTCATATGGTGTTTTCCGCGCACGTGTGTGTATGTGTGTGTGTGTCTGTGTGTGTCTGTGTCTGTCTCTGTGCCCCAACATCCCCTTGATTTTTAGGACACCAGCCATATTGGATTAGGGCCCACCCTAATGACCTCATCTTAACTTGATCATCTGCAAAGACTCAATTTCCAAATAAGATCACATTCACAAGTACTGGGGGCTAGGACCTCCACATCTTTGGGGGTAACACAATTCAACACTTAACACTCACATTTTCAGAATGACTGTGAAGAAATTCATCCAGGGTCAGGCCAGCTCATTTATCTGGTACCTGCCACTGCTGAATTGCTCCCCTTGTGCTCACTTGCACACTTTGCTGGGCCATGGCATTGCAAACCAGTGTGGTTTGGCCCCTGTATTGGCAAAAGGGTGAACCCAGAAGGCTTCACCCTTCTGCGAAGCTCAATGTGCTCCTGGCCCTTCCACAGACTGCATAAGCAGCTCATGCATGCCTCTGATGGAAGTCTGTTGGTGAGAGAAGAGCGGGAGGGCAAGACAATTGTCTGATCCCCTGCAAAGCATCAGGAATGAAAAAGAGCCAAGTGGCTCATCTGTCCCAATGTTCCTTTCATGATTGACTTTCCCCAGCAGATCCTGGGCCCAGACCCTTGGTGTCTGACCAAGTAAAGAGATTTGACTAGAAGTAGGCACTGAACACTGACCCTCTATGTTTCTTTCCTGCAGGAAAAAGCCTGTTTCTAATCCCTTCTCTAATTCATTTATCTTCTAAGGAAATGAAGTCATCTCCTTTGTGCAGAAACAAGAAACAGCTTTGGCCTTCCCCTACTGGACATTTGAGGGTTCTGTTCTCCTTTTCATTCATTGCCCAACATTATATTTGATCTTGGAACTAAGCAAATGGCTTAGTCTGTTAGGGCTGCTATAACAAAACACCATAAACTGGGAGGCTCATAAGCAACAGAAATGTGTTTCTCACATTTCTGGAGCCTGGAGGTCCAAGGTCAAAGCACTGACAGATTTGGTGCCTGGTGAGGGCTTCCTGCTTCATAGACGGTGCCTTCTCACTGAGTCCTCACGTGGCAGAAGGGGCGAAGGAGCTGGAGCCTCTTTTGAAGAGCATTAATCCCACTCATGAGGGCTCTACTCTCATGACCTCATCACCTCCCAGAGTTCCCATGTCCTAATACCATCACCTTCGGGGTTAGGTTTCAATATATGGATTTTGAGGGGACACCAACATTCAGACTCTAGCAGTAGGAGAAGCACACACAAAAAATAATGCCAGAGAAACAGTGACTCAGAAATAAGAATACAAAAAAATATGATGGCAGAAATAGAAACACAGGAAGAAAAGTATGGAAGGAAATAAGTGGAACGGGTTTTGCATATCATAAACATTGCTCATACTCCCTGGGATGGAGCAAGGTACAGTTTTACCTTATTTTACATTTTGGAATTGTGTTCCGATGGAAAAGAGCTCTGTGGAGGAGTTAGGAACTTCGTAAAATGGCCTCAGGCAAAAGGCCCTTTAAACTCCTTGGGCCTCAGGTGGCTCACCTGTACTATGAGGGGCTTCCTGTTCTGAAACTGGGTCCTTCTCTTTATCTAGCAAAGAATGTGACCAGATCTGCCTACATCATTTGCAAGTTCCAGTGGAAAATGAAAATGTGGGGCCGCTTGTTCAAAAGTATGAAAATTCCAAGATGGCACTGACAGGGCATTCAAATAAGTGCTGGGCTCTTCCAAGCATGGGGTCCTCTGTGACTGCAAAGGAAACCAGCCCTAATTGTGACCACACAATCCCTGATTTCTGCCAAGTTCTTTCTAAGGTGTTTGCTCCACTTCCAGAGACTGTCTTTCCTGTTTGGGGTTTAACTTCAAAATCCAAGCAGCATTTTGTGCTATGGTCATTTCTCTGACTTTTCACCCTGGGACAGACAGACTGATGGATGGATGGATGGGTGGTTGGTTGGATGGATGGATTTATTTATTTATTTATCTATTGATACATTTATGCAATGATTTATGGTTTGCCTACCAGACACCAGCCACTGACACATTTGCTGGATTTGTGGGACTTGGCAGCATCTGCTGCCCTTCTCGCAGTACAGTTTACAAGAGTGACCATTTTATTAGCTGAGATATCTTTGAAGGCAGATTTGGACTTGTCTTATCTGTCTTTCTAATGGGCTTGGAAGCCAGTAGGCCACTGGTAAATATTGACTAGATAAGTTATTGGATGAATCCATCAACCAACCAATTGACCTAATAAAGTCATTGCATGGCTATTATAGCTGTATGAGCCAAAGGAAAATCTAAAGATAATGCTAAACTAATTAAGTGCAAGGTGTCAAATTAATAAATATGGAAATTGAATATTCTTAAGTATAATTCAACCAGGAGAGTTCAATGACTAAATCACACCCATTTTTCCCTGTGGTTTTGCTATCCAAAACTTTTCAAAAATAAAACCCTCTTTAGACCTTTTTAAATTTCAGCTTTAATTTCCCTTACTTCAGTAGGAAATGGGCAGGGAACCCAGAGCCCTTCAATGCTCCCCTGAAGCTGTGGATCATCCCGGAGGCAGGAGCCCTCCCCAGGGGATGGTCCAGCTAAGCCCTCTTCTTTATGAGAGATACCCAGGGGCTCCAATAAATAACCACAGAGCTTTGTTCATAGACTCTGCATTATACAAACAGCAGGTGGCACAGTTGGATGGCCTGTGACCAAATCCTGGTTCTGCACCTTTTAGATGTATGGCTTTGGGCAACTCATTTAATGTCACTTTGAGCCAATTGTGCCCTCTGGAAGATGAGGGGGTTAAATGAGTGAAAGTGCACAAAACACTGAGACTAGAGCAGAAGTTGTTAATAAATGTTAGTTACTACTACTGCATTTCACCGCAAGCTTCCCAATTTTGTTTCTAAAATGGTCCCACATAGGACAACAATTACACTGCCATTTGTCGAATATTTGTTATGTGGCTAGCGCTGCTCTAGGTATTGTTTCATATAATCCTCAGAAGAATCCTGGGAGTTTGGTGTTTTTATGCTCCAACTATTCTGATAAAATGGAGAGTCTGCAGATTAAAGCAACTTTCTTGAGGTCACCCAGCTGATAGATGGGAAAGACAGCAATCAAACCTTGTTCTCTTGGATGCTGAGGCCCATATCTTGAAACATCCTTGTCTTTTTGATCACTAAGTATCTATTGCATGCTTACCAGGGAGCATAAAACTATACATTTACTTACGTCATTTACCATTCAAATTTTCATCTTAAGAATGGAAAGCCACCCACTTCCTCTGTCCCATACAGCACAGAGCTGAGGTGGTACATCTCTGCAGGGGAGGGCTGGTTGAGAGACCATGTCTCTGTGCTTGCCATCAGCTTCTTCTCAGACTGTCTCCTCCTTTCTTCAAAAATCTATTTTTATTTGGAAAATATATCACTATCTCTGCATTTGCCACGTGGATTATTGGATGAATCTACCAATATTGGATTAATACAAGTTGACAGACATGTATTTTTCCTCTACTCCATGGTAAGCTGCTTGGTCGTATTTACACGCATACATTCAGCAAAATTTTATCAAATGCCAACTGTGTGTCAGGTACCCCAGTTCTGAGGGTGCAGAAAAGAAATACATGGTCCCCACCCTCAGGGACAGAGAGGAAACAAAGTCCATATAAAAGAATAAGACAGTAACTGTAATGCACAGCAATGCTTGCTCGCACTGCCACGTGGCAAAGGGCCAGAATAAGCTGTGTAGAATCATGTTTGTAGGAAGGGAAGGTTTGAGCTGATTTTGCAAGGAAAATAGCTTCCAATTGTATAGGAAAAGCAGGGAAGAGCATTCGATACCCTTGGAACAAAAATGCAAAAGTGTGCTCTGCACATGGGAATAAGGTTTTCTGTACATGGCCAGAGTATGGGGTGCCATGCTTGGGAGAGATAAGAGGCAGAGGTAGATGAGACCAGATCGCGGAGTATGTTGATGTTATGGTGGGGTATGGACTTTGTCCTGTATATCTGGGAGCAGGAGGGCATCAATGGTTTTTCAGCGGTGATGGGCCTCTGACATAATATGCGCTTCAGAACTATAAACTGTGGCAGTATGGAGGAGGGGTGGGAGGCCAGAGATGGAAGGGCCCACTCTGAGTGGGGTGGACAAACAGTAAACACGTGCACAGTAGGGCAACAAGAGGGGGATCGCAGGCCAGGCTGCCGGTGGGGAGCAGGAAGCGGTGCTCTGCATAAAGATGGGAGTGGTGGCTGGTGAGAACATGGCTTACTGGTCCTTCAGGATGGTTGAGGCATCCAGGGACATTCAGCGAGAATGTCAAACAGGTCATTGGGGAATGGGTGGGGTATTAAGGTTGGAGATTAGGGTTGCCAGATTTAGCAAATAGGTGCTAGGTTCAACTTGAATGTCAGATAAACAACAAATCCCTTTTTAATGTATGTCCCATGCAATATGTGTGATAAAGAATAATTTTTTGAGCATACTTATGTCTCAGGTATTGCATGGGAATACTGATACTAATATATGATCAGTTTATCTGACATTCAAATTGAACTGGGTGTCCTGTATCTTATTTGGCTACCCTACTTGAGAGATGCCAAGGTCAAGTGTCCTGGATCCCCCATGCCACCTTTCCCCACCCTGCCGAGTCATAGAATGGCCTGTGTCCCAGATATGGGACTTTTTTGTTTT
This sequence comes from Pongo abelii, assembly GCF_028885655.2. Taxonomy (NCBI): domain Eukaryota; kingdom Metazoa; phylum Chordata; class Mammalia; order Primates; family Hominidae; genus Pongo; species Pongo abelii. Next base: position 11,162,837 of record NC_072008.2, read on the forward strand.
TTCCTAAACTCGGAACATTCCTGGGGAAACTGGGATGAGTTGGTCACCCTAAGCTGAAAAGATATTGGTTGAATTGAACTTAGAGATGCTTCTGGTCCTTTGGCGACCTCTTGGGGGCCTCCAGTTGGAGCTGACACTGGATGTACCTTGGTGAATTGAGGGTCACACCAGGTCAGGGGTGGGTACCCCAGAAACCATGGTCTGCCATTTGCCATCTCCATGACACCATCTGTCACCTTGACTGTGCCGAAGAAGAATTCCAACCTTTGTCGAAATTTTCCCTTGGTTTGTATTTTTTTTTTCTCTTGAAGAACATTTGCTACTGATTTAGTTCTGTTTTAAAATTCTCAGTTGAGATGTCCTGTTTTAACCTCTGTGTAACTCTTCTTCAGTCATTTCCTTTCTTCTCAGTTCAGTATAATCTACCTCCCGCAGTTTGCTTATCAGACCGACCTACCCCACAGGCCTGGACTTTGTTCTGACGTCCCTTTATATTTAATCCCAGTGCTGTTTCTCTGCCAAGCAGATGTGTATTAAAATGTGCATAAGAAAAGAAGCAAGCTGGGTTTATTTAGAAATTTCCTCAATTTGCACAAATTCCATTGGTATAAGAGGTTTTTTTTTTCTATAAAAACCCACAACAAACATATGGTAATAGCTACTTAGATGGATCAAGACAAATTCGTATTTGGCCATTTCTGCCATCCCCATTCTGGCCCCTTTGCCAGAGACACAAAAACAATGGCTCATATTGTTTCAATGTCAATGTCAGAGTATTCATAGATGGAGAAACATATGTGACACACTGAAGCTTTTTTCATGCTTGTTGAAGCTCTCTGTTCATGGGGAATGAGTGACTTGAACAGCCTTTCAAAGGGGTTTTGGCCAGCTTGAAAGAGTTTTTTATTTTGTTCTTGTCACGTATTATATCATTTATAAGGTATTAGAAAGGATAATTTCCCTCAGGTCTTTGGGTTTCATGTATGATTTTTTTAAAACTGCTTATTTTCAATATGATAAAGGCATTTAAGAAACAAGGCCCGGCACGGTGGCTCACGCCTGTAATCCCAACACTTTGGGAGGCCGAGGCGGGTGGATCACCTCAGGTCAGGAGTTCGAGACCAGCCTGGCCAACATGGGGAAACCCTATCTCTACTAAAAATACAAAAATTAGCCGGGCATGGTGTCGTGCGCCTGTAATCCCAGCTACTCAGGAGGCTGAGGCAGGAGAATCGCTTAAGCCCAGGAGGCAGAAGTTGCAGTGAGCACAGATCATAGCACTACACTCCAGCCTGGGTGACAGAGCAAGACTCCATCTCAAAAAAGAAAACGAAACAAGCTGTAACTCACTAAGCTAAAGATATGGCCCCTAAGCTTGAATGTACAAAGAGAGGGAGAGTGAATATTGAGATATATGTAAAAGATATTGTGAGTCCTGTTTTCTGGACTGCTTATTTGAGATCTATTAACAGATGGACATACTTTTCGTGACCTTTTCTGACATAGCCATCAACTTCAGGGCCATTTGATCTGGATGTTTTTAAAAAAATAGGACTACTCTAGCAAGAACGTGGTAGAAAGAGAGTCCCATTTATCAGGCCATCCAATCTAGGAAGGAGGGAAAGAACTGATCAGATCATGGTCAAATTCAAAGCCAGGGAAGTAGCATCAGCAGGAGTAGGATGAGAGTAGGTGGCACAGAAAAGCCACCTGCGATCCACAACCAAGCAGCATTTCCTCTGGATCTTGTTGACAACTTTTGGCTGAGTGTGGGCAGTCAGGAAGAACCAGAGGTCTGCAGGCAAATCCTCCCTGAGTCCCAGCCAGTGGTGGAAGTGCTGGACCTGATGGCAGAGCCTGAAGCTGTCTCAAACCATTCCCCAAATAAGAAATATCACATGCCACTTCTAGCTTTTATTATTTCGGCCCTGAAGCAAATTAGGCATCTAAGGCCCACAGAGCAGGTGTAGCTTAACAGTAATTGCGTTGGGCAACAGCTGCCCAACACGGTTCAGGAAACTCAGGAAACCTGAGTTTCAGTCCTGTAGAAAACCACCTCTTCAACAGTCAAGGAAATCAGCCTTTCCTTGCAACAAATTATTATACATTTGTAAATGCTTTGGTGTCACTGAGTTGATGTCCCAAAGCCATCTGATATTTTTAAACCAGCTTTTTTGCTATACATGTATATGCATAGAATTGCCATGATTTATTACACTCGGATCTGTGAATAGTGAAGAATATGTCTGAAATGTGATGCAAATTCATTCAAGAGATTTAAAGCCAGGAAACAAAGCCTTTGCTTAACTTTTTATTCATCATGGCACAAGATAGAACCTTAAGAAACACCACTGGAAATTTCATCACCAACATGAAAATTAAGAGTAGCATGTTTTATAAAAAAAAAAAAAAATTTTTTTTAATAATACACTTTCCCTTCAGAAGTGAAAAAAAAATTGCATAAAATACTGAAGCGTATCGCCATCTGCTGGTCAAAAATAGTTATGCACTTGAAAAACTTCAAACTACTAAAGTACGGTAGAACATTTTACAATACATATAAAATTACGAAAGAAAACATTTCCTCAGCCTTTGGCACAATGTAAGTACAAAGCTGTAGGCCTTTTACCAAATGTGATTTAGTTTTTAAAGAATTGCATGTAATTTGGCAAATACTGATTATGGGGCAAAGGGAAAAACATGTGCTATAATTTGAATATTCTATGTAGATTCTTAAACACTTTATAGTTGGATTCCAGTTTGTAGTTTTGAAAAATACATAAAAATTATACATTATAAATATATATTATATATGGCCTATATAAAACTGAATTTGATGTAACGTGGGACGGACAACTTCTTAATTTCTTTGTGAGGCACTGCCTTTTTCTTGTTTGGTTAACTGAATCCTTTCTAAACAAGTTCTAAAAATATATTTCGTAATCCATCAGATTTAGCATTTTCCTGAAAACGTATTCAATATCTAAAAGCATTCAGTGATTTTTCTATCTGACTCCTATGTAAAAATATGGCTTCTCATATTCTGTTTCCTCTTGTTAGTGTTTGGTATCGAAGGAAGGGTTATCCCCAGTTATAAAGCTATGGCAAAAGCACAGAAACCCGCTTGTGCACATTCTAGAACATTCTATAGAATCTCATTGTTTAGTATATCTCATTGCTTAATATAAGTGAAGTGATTTTTTTTAAATGTTCCTTTTGTTTTCTCTTTGTGAATATATCATATATGATTATACATAATCTGTTACAGAATATACAATAGTCAAAACTGAAGACACATAAATACGGTTAGGCTATACCAAAGCAAGAGTTGTATCTTATAGAGCCAAGAGAGACGTTTTTATATTGGACATTGCCATCTGGTTTGGGTTCTGTTTGTTTTTCCTAAGGCTGGCTACGCAATGGAACCTTATTCTCAATGGCGGGGGTGTGAGTGCTCTACCTCTGTAGGTGAACTGGATTTCTCTTGTGTCGCTTTTGAGAAGTGTGAAAGAAGAACACTAAGTGTGCCAGTGGCCACCACCCACGGTCCCCCCTGGGCTGGAGGGCGGGGGCTCGGGGAAGGGGGGGCTCGGCTGGGTGCGGGCTCAGACCAGCGTCTCGGGCAGGGCATCGGGGTTGTCAGTCGACAGGAGCTCCCAGATCTGCCAGCGCTCTCTCTGCCAGTCGAGCCAGCCAGCGTCCCCCAGGCGTGGACTGTCCTGCTCGCCTGCTGGCAGGGAGTTGGCGCTGCTCAGTTTTTTCTGCGTGACCTGCTGCTCTCGCTCGGCTGCTTGGCCTCCCTGGTCCGTGGCTGTACCCACGCCTTCCGGGGGCCCCTGGATCCGGGCCGCCGCTGCCGCGGGCTTCCCCGGGCCCGGGTATGGAGGAGGGGGCCGCTTGTCATCCCTCCCACTCCCATGGGGTCTTTGGCACTGAGGTGTGGCCCGGCTCTGCAGCCCGGCCACATCCAGCTCACTCCCGCTGAGGTCGTGGGCGCCGCTCAGGGTCAAGTACTGCTCTGACCTGGCCGTGGGCCGCTCGGCTTTTCCTGCCATCTGGACGTGGGGCGTGCTGCAGGCGCGCAACACCGCAGGGTGGGCCCGGCCCTCTGTCGCGAGGGCTGCGGCCTGAGTCCTCCGAGCCACCTGTGTGTCGCTGTCCAGCTCTGCGGGGCTCCCCTGCCACCGAGGCCAATTTGGGGACAGGTTCCCTTGAGAAAGGGAGCAGGGCCCCGCTCTTAGGGAGCTGCTTTCAAAAATGTCTCCAGAGGAACCTGGAAGCCAGAGAGAAAGCCCAAGAAATGGAATCAGTTTGTAGAATCCTTGTTGGGGATTCAAATCCTGTTATTTCCTTCCCACTTCTAAGACGTCCCCCCGGACTTCTAAAACTGAAACAGCACAGTATGCTCTTAGCTGCTGCTACCTGAAGAAAACAACCTTCCCAGCAAAACAAAAAAAGACAAATGCTTTTTGATTATCGGCTCAATTCATATGCCTAGACTCTGACAGGTTAGCTGAGAAGACGTCAGACTAGATTAATAATTGGCTTTGCCACCAATTTGTATTTCAGGAAAGGGCCCCTCTACATGGCTGGGAAAACTTTTCAGAATTCAGAAGGTGAAAGAAGCATTCCCTTCCTTTTCAATGCAATCTGTAATCCAGGAGAGATACAAATTATAATGTTTTCATGTTTCTATTGCATCAATGAAGTTACTTGAATCTCAAGTACCCCATTCCATGCCAGAAGGCAGGCCAGCCACTATGCATATTCTCCTACCATCAATGCAGGAAAGGCTGACTTGGTGATCACCCAATTGTTCCCCTTTATTTCCTACATGGCAGTTTCCAGCCTCTCTGGCAGTTAGGAGGGCCACAGAAACGAGGTCTGGGCAACAAATGTGGACAGATGTGATGTAAGCCATTTCTAGGCCTGAACTAAAAAATAAAAATAAAAAATAAAAAATTAAACCATCCTGGCTAACACAGTGAAACCCCGTCTCCACTAAAAATACAAAAAATTAGCCAGGTGTGGTGGTGGGTGCCTGTAGTCCCAGCTACTGAGGAGGCTGAGGCAGGAGAATGGCATGAACCCGGGAGGCGGAGCTTGCAGTGAGCCGAGATCGCGCCGCCGCACACCAGCCTGGGTGACAGAGTAAGACTCCGTCACAAAAAAAAAAAATTGAAAAAAAAACAAATTGAAAAAAAAAAAACTAAACGAATGCCTTCCTACTGATCTTTGCTTTCCCCCTTCCCTTAACTACCAGCCCAGCATGAAGACTCCCTAGGCTCTGAAACTCTTGGAAGACTCCCGGGGCTCTGAGGATGGTGGAGCCACTGGATATGTGGAGCCTAGGCTGGGCCCCTTAGTGACTATGTGGAAGACAGCACTCCCTCCCCTCACACACTTCCACCCCTCCTCACCCCTCACAATCCACACTGTACTGGGACAGTGAGGGAGAAATCCAGTTGTAATAGGTTAAGCCACTGCCCCATTTCGGAGTTGTTACAGCAGTTAGCTTTCCCTAAAGGATACAACTTTCTTTAGGAAACTGAAGGGAAAGAAGTAACAGCACATTTTGCAAGGCAAAGGAGGAGTCCTTGGGGCATGTGTACCCAGACTGCCATTTTCCTATGAATCTGCTCTGCCCCCCACTTCTTAAAAAGCAGTCAAGGAACAAGAACAAGGCCATGTTGGGGATAGGGGAGTGGGGGATGTGAGTATTTACAAAGAAACAAATGATAGCTGAAACAGGTGACAGCTGAAACTGGAAAAGGAAAATGGAGTAAGGCTCTTCACAGGATACAGTGAGATATAGTTAGAAAAGGAATCAGCACTAGAGGGCATTACATTTAAAAATGCACTGTACTTTTAAAATGTAATATGGGAGATATTACAAAACAATGAGAAAGGGAATATAAATATAAAACAACCAAATAATTTACACATTTTATACCATATATAACACGTATTCCAGATGGATTAAAAAAATTAAAGTTGAAACAATGAAATAACATTAAAAAGAAATGCATACAGATGACTGACTATCCAACGCTGAACTGAAGATTAATTTTATGAAAGAATTCACAGAAAAGAGACAGTGATAAAATTATGTAAAAAAAGAAAATGCAAGTGGTAAACAATATGGAAAAAGAGTTAACATCTTTATTATATAAAAAGTTCATAAGAATTTAAAAAACACTAGCATACATAAATAGGAAATGATATAAGTAACAATTCAATGGGGGGAAGTTCAGCAAATTAATAGAAACACTGAAAAATACTGGTAAGAAAGAAATGCAAATCAAATTAATAAATGCAATTTTGTTTTTTAAGTTAGCAAAAATGAAAACCCACTAATTTGCAATACTGATGAGATTTGCACCCAGCAGTGTAAAATCTCCTGCCATCCACAGTTTACAGAATGCAAGGCAGTGGGTCCCATACAGCACAGGAGGTGACTGTACCTCCAGATTCTTGGAAAGCCTTGTTATATTTGACCCACTTCCCTGTTTGGGATTTATAACCTTTGACTTGCTTTCCAAAATTTTGTGAATCTATTAATAATCTGAAAAATTAATTACATAAAAGAGGCTCCTAAAAGTGTAACTTATTACAACAATAACAAAAAATTTCAAATGACTTAGTATTGGTTTGTAAACTATGAATATGCACTCTGTGGAATACCCCTTGCCCTTAAAAAGGATAATGGAGAATAACTGGAAAATGGAAGTTAGAAAATAATACAAAGTTGCACAGACAGAGTGACTGTAACTGTGAAAGCCTTTGCAAAGGAAATGGAAAAAAATATAGTCAAAGATTGGCATATTTGGGTGGAAAGCCTAAGGATAGTTTCATCCCCTCCCATTTTCAGCATTTCCCAAATAATGTTTGACAAGCATGTAATATAATGACAGTAAAGAAAACTTTAGAAAATAATTTTAAAAGTAAATGCAATAAAGTTTAAAATTAATACTTTACCTGTCATTCCTGGGTCTTTGGATCCACTTTTTAATGTTGAATGCCAAGTTCCCCAGATATTGAAAGGCTCCTCTGACAGATCTAGGGAAAAAGTGTATAAAAAGGTATATAACACAAAAGGAAAATTAAAAATCAATGAACATTTTAATAACATCTCTTCTGTGCAAAGTATTGTATTCAAGATCCTGTTGTATACAAAACAGAATACAATTCAGATCCACCTTTCAGCATGTTCATTCTACTTGGGATTTACAAAAAGGCCCTTTCTATATCATGCTCGTGGTAGACAGAATAAGGGCCCCCCAAAGATATCTGTGTCATAATTCCACAAATCTACAAAGATGTTATTTTCAAAAAGGGCTTTGCAGGTGTGATTAAATTATGGTTCTTGAGATGGGGAGATTTTCCTGGATTATCTGGATGGGACCAATATAATTACAAGGGTCCTTATGAGAGAGGGGTAGGAGAGAAGATGCTGCTAGATTGTTGGCTTAAAAGATGGAGGAAGGGGCCTCAAGCCAAGGAATGAAGCAGCTTCTAGAAGCTAGAAAAGGCAAGAAAACGATTGTGCCCTAGGACGTCCAGAAGGGAAAGAGGCCCTGTGGACCCATTTTAGACTTCTCACCTCCAGAACCATAAAGTAATAAGTTTGCATGTTATACGAAATGAATAGAAGGGTGATGGGTGACAACAGCTTTATAGGTGCTAACCATTTTAACACAGAACTAGAGGAACAATAGAGTTTCTGTACTACCCTCAGGAATACTTTGCTATTGGTATCACTGGATTTCTTCATGCATGCATTCACTCATAAATCCCCTTAGCTTATCCATCAATATTTATGGAGTAAGGCACTACATTAGGCTTTTTCACCATCTCATTTAATCCTCACTACAATCCCATGATGGGATTATAATTACGATTTATAGCAGCAGACGTCTACTGGGTGCCTCCACGTGTTCAGCAGTTCACATGCGTTATCTCACTTCATCCCTAGGAGGTTCCCAGGAGATCATTTTACAGACGATGCAACTAGCGTAAGGAGCAGGTAAGAAATGCACACAAGATTACACAGCAAGTATTATCGAGTGCATATTACATTTGAAGTGCTGCGTTGAGGGCTTTACATGGATTAGTTCATTAAACTCAATGAATTAAATACTGTTATTATTCTGAGTTTTCACAGCAGGAGGAAATGGGACTCTGGGAAGCTCAATCGCTCACTGGAGATCCTGCAGGTTGAAAGTGGCAGAGCAGGTTTGTGACTCCCAGTCTAGTGCTCTCTTGTCATTGGATACTAACACTATTTGGTTCTGGAAGGTTGTCTTCATACATATAGTAGGTTCAGCTTGCTTTCTTTAGAAATGTAACAGCAGTAATTGGGTGGTACCTCAGACTAGCAAATATGCAACCCAAATCCAGTATACATAAAGTTCCTAGGATGCTGGAGGGAAAAAGAATCAGTTGGGAATAGGAGTGGCTCCTCTGGGCATGCGTTTATTTCCCAGATATCTGAGAAATGGAGCGTGGCCTGCAGGGACCCTCCCAGCCAACGACTGGGCTCGCCACACCTTCCTCTTCCTAGAGTAGGCGTTCAGCAGGTACTCGGTAAATGCAGGTTGAATTACAGAAACATCAAATAAGGGAGAGACGAAGAGAAGGTCCGAAGAGCCCCACACCATGCCACATGCAACAAGAGGAGGGTCACTTGTTTTGGCCAGCGCCCGCTGGCCAGGCTCCAGTTACCTTTCCCAAGCCTTGGTCCAGGAGAACTTTCCCTTGACTTTGACGACGACAAGTGGCCCACCAGCATAAACTGCCCTGGCACTTTGTAAAGCTTCTCCGAGCCCCCCGGGGCCGCGTCCTCTTGCATAGCCAGCAGGGAGCGCTCAGACAGCACTGGGGAGTTGTTGTCATAAGGGGAGATGTCTCCGCTGGAGGCCTTGTTGGAGTCTGTAGATGAATGCCTCCCTCCGACGGAAAAGGAAACTTCCGACTGCAGCATGTCAGGGCTTCTGGCACAATGAGACAATTACAGGTGTGTGAGTTTGTTAACAAGTAGTGACCAGATTTAAACAATATGGCTGTTACACAAATGACTGGAGGAGTATGCATGGACACAGGCTGAAACAAAAAGACCATTTTGAGCAATGTTCCAAGACATCTACATCCATGAGGCGAAAGGGTTTCAACGATATGACCAGCAGAGGGCAGTAAAACCCAACAGTTATAACAGGAAAAGGCAATGATGGAGAAGGCACGATGAGAATGAAACCGACAAGGAGCCCCGCATTTGCCAATGGGCACCGCTAAGTGCCTCAGGGACTCATTCCTGCTTCCATTTTTAAGTGAAAGTCTGATGCTCACTATCTATTAGGTAAGGATACACTAGTAGATGACTCTTTCACCTTCCTCAATATCCTGCATTAAGAATAATTCAGATAAAATATGGTTGACACTTTGCTTGAAGTTCATTATGGCTTTCTGGACAACTTTTCCATCCCACCAAAATACTTAGTGTAAGTAAATCCATCCTTCATGTGATAAAGATGTTGATGCCACCGGTGGGAGTAAGTGTTTCATGTATAAAGTAGTGACAAAAACAATAAATGTATGACCGTCACTAGACTCCATTTTATTCAAATACATCTAAAATGATTCTACAAGGCACTAGTGCTTTTACAAACTGATATGGTGTACTAATTAGTATACCATTATCATAGTCCTGTGTTCATGAGTTGTCACAGAAACAGAAATAACAGTGAAAACGTATGTGGAACAGAAAAATGAGAACTTGAGCAACGTGAACAGAGCATGGGAAGTCTTACCTGGAAACATCTTTATTTTCTACCCTCCTCAAAACTGGCCCTGACAACATCTTGAAGGGAAACAATCACAGATTGATTAAAAGTTCCAGAACCTACATCTCTTCCCCCTTACTTCACTTCTCTTTACTAGTCTTTGCTCTCTTTTGGCTTAATTTTTCAAAACAAATCCTTTTTATTTCTTAAAGAAGGTAAACACATGCCTGAACAACACTTTCCTAACCAAATGGTTTTGTGCATGCAAACTGGAGGAAGTGCATTCACAGGGATCTAGCTTCCTCTGAGGTTTCCAGCAGGGGTTAATATCGAGGGGAAAAACATCCCAGCTTCTGTGATATTGCCACAGCCGTAACTGAGGCAAACACGGGCTTGAACCCTTTTGCTGAGGACGTTTCCTACCAAAGTGGAATAAAGAAGCCCCTTCCTTGCCTCCTCTTGGAACTCTCATCACATAATCTTATTGCAAGGAGCCAGAGGACTGCTATGAGGATGATTTTGCAGGTCTGCAAGATCTCATTGAGTGGTTGTGAAGTGTGCATCCCAGGGCGGCTGCATCTGTCTCACCTGGGAACTTGTTGGCAATGCCAATTCTACAGCTCCATTCTGGACCTACTGACAGGACTGGCTACACCATTCGTGGAGCCCAGTGCAAAATGAACATGTGATGCCCCGTGTTTAAAAAGTGTTAAGCATTTCAAGATGGCCACTGCAAATCAGTAAACCAAATGTGGGCTTCTTCTGAGTGTGGAGTCATAGCCCTGAAAGCCAGCTCTGCCTATTAAAAGGGAAACTCAGGATGAGGCCAGCAAATTTTTTAAAGAGGCCCTCCAGGTGATTCTGATGCACGGGGATGTTTGGGAACCTCTAATAACCAAACCTTATTTTCCTCTCTCAATCTGTAGATGTGACAGTTGGCTAAAGGTCTGCTAAGAGCCAAATCAGGAGGGAAACTAAAGATGGTAGCCAAAACTGCAGCACTGGCTACCCTGGGAGTGAATGTGGTGGTCCTGACCTTGGGGTGACTGAGGCCACAGTTAGGAGAAGGAGGAAGGGTGTTCCCATCCCAGCCGATTCCTGAACCTCCTCTGTCTGCCTTAAGCAGGATCCAGACAACTGAATGTAGTGTAGTCCCATTGTGGATGAGAACATTTTGAAGTGAAAGGGGGGTAGGAAGTACCAGTGTAGTGTTCTCTGCTCTTCTGGTTCAGTCTCCTAAGTCAAGCCGGCAAAGTGACCATAGCTGGGCCCTCCATCAGGGAGGAAACAGCGGGGATGGCTGAAGTGAATCCCTGGAGGTAGAGGTAGATGAGGTGTCTCATAGTAGACACAGGCTCTGAACCTCCTTGGGATGGCTGGGGTCACAGCCAGGGACATAGACAGAGGGGGCATCCAATGAGAGACGATGTCTTCTTTTCAAAGTTTCCCCACCCCCCAGTGTATCCCAGCCATGGGAGGAGATACAGTGTGAGTACACATGGCAAGCAGTTTGGGAAATATACTTATGTGAAATATCCCCTTGGCCTGTGAGGAGAGTAAAAGTTAATATTTATACAGAGTTAATTATGCGGCAGGCACTGTACTAAGCTACTGTTAACAACTCTCCTTTTTCCTGACCTGAGTCTGGGATTGAGTGAAAGAAACAAGGAGCTGACTGAATGCTGAATACCATTCTCTCTAGCAGCAGAGGCAGTTAGGGTTGGGATCCTTCTAGAATTTATTTGGTAAATAGTGTTCAACATTATTACAAATCAATAGTAAAATGCTCTTTCTTACTTAGAGTTAATAGCCTTTTAAAATGTTTAAAATATTTCCCTATCATTTTATTGTCTCAGCAGAGGTCAGGAAGTGGCAGCCAAATTTGCCTAAGAACCTATGTCCAAGAATTATCTTCTCACATGAAAGCCCACGGATTAAAAAAAAAAACTGTTTTATTCACTCCTCAGGACTCTCATTAACAACATAGGTAGTTCATAGATTTTTTTAAAAAATAGTGTCATTCTATTGTTTTATATCTGTCAGAAGCAAATCCAGGATCAACATATATACACATACTCACATATACATACATACCCAACACACATATATACACAACACACACGCACATATATATACCTATTCAGACATAAACACATACATATACATGCATCAACATATGCACACATATACATATTCATAAACACATATATACACATGCACACAAATATGACATAGACATGTACACATATACACAGAGACACATATTACATATACACATACATGCAACTATATACACATGCATATACACATACACCCACTTAGGTAATACAATTGGAAGCAAAGACACAGAACAGAGAGAGAGTAGGATTGCTGAATGGAGGCTGGAGTCTGGAGAAATTTCCAGAGCCTTGGAAGCAGAATTGTGAGGGCCTTTCAGAGCACATCTGTCCTGTAATGGGGGCTGGGCATCCAGTCATTGTGGATACTTTCATTACACACCTATGCTTCCTGTGTCTGTCCATTTTCCATTTTCCACTTCTAAATCTTTCTATTCTATCCCAGTTTCTGAAACATTTCTAAGTTTATGGAAGCTATTGTAAAAGCAGCTTGTCAAATTTATAAATCAGGTAAAATCTATAAAGTTCTGTAAGATTTTCCATATAAAAATCACAAATCAAAAAACAAATTCTTATAATCCAGAAATTCTGCAAGAAGACAGGGTGTGAATAAATCCGGGTGTAGTGTAGTGGAAATGTGGATGGTAAAAGTATATAGGAAAGGAAATTTCTCTGACCCTGAAACCTAGAGATAAAAGTGAGAAAAGAAAGAAAAACTACCTTTCAGGCTACAACTGTCAGAGAAGTGGTTGTCTGCCAGGACCAGGGTGCCTGATGGTGGCTAAAACCCATCACTGTGAGTCAGCTCTGGGGGCTTCTTGAGTGGGCATTACCTTCCTACAAACCAGCTCCAATTGGCAGCACTCTAATTTCTGAACACTGGTGGAGAAATGAGCCCAGGAGGGGAGGTTTTAGTGATTTTCCACAGGACACTCAGTATCAAATCTAGAAAACCATACCATCTTTTGGATATGTCCGAAAAATGAGATAAGCAACCACAATGTTTTCTCTCAGATTTGACTCTAGGATAATCCAACCCTAAGAAGATAGTTTTGAGTTCAGGGTCCCAAATAAAGGCATTAAAATACTCATGTATCTATTTACATGAAATTTTTACTCTGATCAGTGATTCACTAGATGAGGAATAGTCTAAAAGCACATAGTGACATCTCTTTGTATGTCTCGGAGTTTGATGGATTGAGGTTCAGAATGTTGGGTGGATGAGTTGCCAGTTGACATGAGTTGGCATCCAAAAGTGCCTGGTGGCTTCTCTTTCCAGTCTCAGAGCATCATGGATTGAGGTTGGGTGGACAGGTCACCAGTCTACATGGGTTTGCCTCCATGCATGGAGGGTTTCCCCGTCAGACCCCCAAACCCCAGGACCATTTACAGCATGCATGGCCAATCTCAGCTAACCAGACAAGCAAGGGATGGGCATGGAGAGCGAGTCACATTCTCACCCTTAGCTGGTCCCTCCAGGTCAGGGTGTAAACATGCTGGCAGGGTACTGTGGGCAGGCCTGCACTGCAGCCGGAAGCACAGAACTTGTTCTGGGGACAAATGGAAAACTCCGGTTCAATCACCGGATGGGACCCGCCCAGCACCTTGCTGAGCTACCCCAGCAAGAAGAACTGTGGATGTTTCAAATGTGTGTTGGCTTCATCCTTGGCTTAATCATTTGACTGATAAGTTCCAGTCTGTTGGAACTGAAAGCACTGTATCATCCATCTTGGATTATATCAATGGTACTGGGAAAGGAATCCACTGCTGGAGCAGCTTTGGAATCATGAAGAATGTGCACATTAATCACCATCAGTTCTACAAAGCCTCCCTTAAACAGATTGCTAGGGATAAAGGTGCCCCACTTCAAAGAGGAACTGACATGGCTCTAAACTCTCCACTGGATGATGAAGCTAACACCCTGGCCATAAGGCTTTGGTGAAATTTGTCCCCTCATTTTTAGTCCTTATTAATTCCCTCCTAATATCTCTGGCAAATGGAGCACTTATGACAGGTGAAGATCAGACAGTGTTGTCTTCATTATTTACAGAGGGCCTGATAAAAACATCTTCAAATTAACATTCTGCGAATTTATAAAGAAGCTGTGAATCACAGTGAAGGTGTGAGGAAGGAAGGGGTGATGTGATAAATTCTCCCTCCACCTTGAATGTCTTTCCGTAGAAGGCATATATGCATGCATTTTAGAATTTTTCATTATGGAATTCTCTATTCCACATAAGCTTTTTCTAAAACTATCTGGCTGGAAAGGCTTTCTTGAATGGAGTATGTGTGTTGGGGGAGGGCGGCAGGGGCAGTTAATGCTTCATAATTTCCAGGGTATTGAGGCCAACAGCTACCGCCACTCAATAGGACTCTTTGCTGTTACACTGTACTGGTAAAGTCAGATTTCTTGTCTGAAAATTTCCCGAAACCCTTTCTGATTTGAAAAATCCTAGTAAAAGAAAAACAGAAATTATAATCTGTCACATAACACTCCATGTTTGTGAAAAAAGATCTTTTTAATGATGAGCTTTGAAAGATTAAAAGAAATGATCTATGTGATATTTGGTAAGTTAAATGTGATACCTTTAAATTAGAAGAAAGCCTAATGCTCCCCCAGAATGAAGAAGGCAGATTTGTCATTCAATAGGATGAACATCTAGCTAAACAATACAATTATTTTTCAGTACTGAAATTTTATTTTTTTTCAGACTAGTGCAGATCTTCAACCATGCTCTTGATACACTAGTCACCAGTTTTGCTAATTTTTAAAATTAATTCTAGTTTAATTTTTTTTCAGTAAAAAATTTGTGAAGGCTACTAATAGAATTAACCACAATGAAATTTAAATATATATACCTGAGTTTAGTTCATCCATATCTGCCTTCTCTCCAGATGCAGTTAAATTTGTTCTATTTTGACCTTGTTTCCAGAGTATAGAAGGGAAGATACTTTACTTAGCCTTATTTAATTAATATTCTATTTCTGGGGAGCCCCTGAGGTTTGATAGAATAAGAGCAAATCTTTATATGTTTCCTCAAGCCTATATTTAAAAATTACAAGACCTGTTGCTGAAACTAGTTACTGTGTCACAGATGATCTGAGCTCTGCTGAGCTCTCCTGAGCTCTGGATTTATGGGGGATTTTCACATTAATCATGCTTAGTTCTGCAAAGCATCCCTTATGCGGAACTTAGGGGCCCCGAGATGCCTCAGGCAAAAGAAAACTGTGTACCTCTATTATACATGGTTTTACGTATAATTTTTTTCCCAGAACATCAAAGCAGCTGAAAAAATTGAAAAATTGAAGATACCTTCGAACCTATAACATTTATATTAAATTTAAATGTTTTATGTATGCCCAAACAGAATTTCCTTATTATTTTATTTCAGGTTAATTTAGTTAGAACTTATTTAAGATTGTCACTTCGTCAAGAGAAATTGTCAAACATAGCAATTCTCTCAGTTGGAACCAAGATAAAGTAGATTTTGAAAATTTTGCTTTGGGAGCTGAGGCAGGAAGATCGCTTGAGCCCAGGCGGTTGAGGCTGCAATGAACCATGGTCGTGCCACTGTACTCCAGCCTGGGTGACAGAGCGAGACCCTGTCTCAAAAAATAAATATGGCTTATGAGTTGCTTCCATTTAAGGCAGCAGCACATATTTTACCTTTTGTTTCAGGTTCTATGACTAAGCATGGCTAGTCTTTTAAAAATTTTGATATTTTCTTTATCAAACATTTTTGGCATTAGCTTGGATTTTTAAAAAACATTACATTGCAACATAATCAATTTTGCTGACTGAGTTTTCTGGCATTCCCTTAAATTCTGTGTCTAGGCAAGTGTCTCACTTGCCTCTCACTAAGTCCCAGTCCTACTGTGATTCCTTTGTTTTGTTGCAAATATTCACATTCAACATATCCTGTCCTGTTTGATTAACCTCCCATTCGCATTCCCTATTTCCTCACATCCTTAAATCAAACGGTAGGGGAACTATTTTAAGTACCTTTGAAGAAAAGAGCATATTTAATGCTAGTAAATATACCTGACAAGTATACATTTTTTTAAATCAAAGTCTTGCCTTCTTTTTTTTTTTTTTTTTTCCTAGAGACAAGGTCTTACTCTGTTGCCCAGGTTGGAGTGCACTGGCATAATCTTGGCTCACTGCAGCCACAAAACCCTGGGCTCAGGTGATCCTCCTGCCTCATCCTCCCGAGTAGCCGGGAGTACAGGCATAAGCCACCATGCTCAGATAATTTTTAAATTTTTCTTTAGTAGAGATGGGGTCTTGCTATGGCGACCAGGCTGGTCACAAACTCCTGGTCTTGCATTCTTAGTCATAAAAATCTCTTCTAATCTCCCTCTGGCATCCCGTTTTGGTTGAAGCCAAACATTTAAGCAGACAAGCATGAGAAAAAACAAGGAATTATCCTTTAACTCCTCCAATACCGATGTTGCATAAAGAAGTGAAAAACCCAAATCAAAACAAAACATTAAGTTCCCAAATATCACTAAATGTTTGCTCTTTCAAAACGGAAATTATAATATTTTCTTGTTCTTGGTTTTACAATCTTTTGAAAACTTGTTTCTTTTCCCCTCCAAATAAAATCTTGTGCAGTTTCCACTTGGCCTCACAGGAATGTAAAGCTTTATTTAGGTATGTGAACTGGTGGCAGAGAACAGAAGCTTCAGGAAAAAAAAAAATCAAAGGGTTAGAAGCAAATATAGTGTTTGCTTTTAGACACAATGCCATAACTTAAAGTGAATGGGTTCTCTCTTGTGTCATATTGCCTGGAAGGTTGCTATCTCATGAAAACCAAAGTAGAATCTAGTGATGGCCAAGCCTTTGGTAAGTAGTTGTAAATGAGCAAATTGGTGATGTTTATTATAAACCAGACTACATACTAAGAGCATAATTCTGTATTTAAGTTGGTGCTACTTTTTATCTCTAGTTTACACATGAGGAAACTAGAGAGAGAGATCTATCTATGTATTAACAGATATTAACTCTTAACTAATAGACTGCATATATAATAGCAATAAAAATGGAATTCAAACGTAGGCAATCTGGCTCTGGATCTGAAATGGTAACCAGTCTATTAAACTACACAAGCATGTGTTATTGACAGATAACTGACGACACAAACATGTGTTACTGATGGATAATTGACATACCAATGCAGCCAGCACCATCTGGCAGTTTAGGGTACTGTAATTTACTATAATTTAGCTTTACAATAATCTATTGTCACTGCTTCTTGACTTAAGCACCACCCCTCAGCCTGCCATTTAAGGGCTTCCACCTTCACTGCTGGCCAGCCTCTTTATTGTGCCCCCAGCTAGCCAACATATTTACTGTTATGTCCAGGTCCTGGTGCAAGCTCCCCAAATATCCAGGCCTGTTTATATCCTCCACAGTCTTCAAAGTTCACTGCAAATCCTTCCTCTTCTCAGAAGCTATCTCTGAGACTTCAAATCACACTTCTTTTCCTTCTCCAAACTCCAAGTGGATTCATGGTCTGGAGCATTGATTTCCTTCCTTTGCCAACACAAGGATGCCTTTTTAATGTCAAAAATCACCCAGCTCAAACTCCCATGTGATAGTAAATTTGTGATACACAACGTGGTAGATCTAAGCTAGGGGTTCTTAACCCTGGTTGCTCATTAAAATCATGCAAGAGACTTTAAAAAAAATCCAAATGTCCAGATTGCAGCCCATAAAAATGAACCAGAATCTCTGAGGGATGGCCCAGGCATAGTTGTTCTTCAAGCTCCCAGGTGATTCCAAGGGGCTGGTGAGTCTGAGAGCCAGTGGGCCAGCACCTATTGTTTTACATTCTACCCTTGGAGGCCTCCTCCAACAAGTCTGAAAGCTCCTAAAAGCAAGAATATACTTTGATATTTTAAGCTTTTTAAACTCAAAGTGTGGATCGTGGACCAGTAGTATCAGGATCACTTGGGAGCTTGTTAGAAATTCAGATTCATAGACTACCTCCCCGAGTCCTACTGATTCAGAAAGAGCATTTTAACAAGATCTGGTGATACCTATGCATAGTAAAGTTTGAGAAGCATGAGTGAGTGAGTTTAAAACACAAAAAGACCACCTACTTTGGGAGGCTGAGGTGGATGGATCACAAGGTCAGGAGTTCAAGACCAGTCTGACCAACCTAGTGAAACCCCATCTCTACTAAAAATACATAAATTAGCCAGGTGTGGTGGCATGCACCTGTAATCCCAGCTACTTGGGAGGCTGAGGCAGGAGAATCGCTTGAACCCAGGAGGTGGGGATTGCAGTGAGCCGAGATTGTGCCACTGTACTCCAGCCTGGGTGACAGAGTGAGACTTGATCTCAAAAAAAAAAAAAAAAAAAAAAAAAAGGCAGCTACAGCTAGAGTGGTAGCACTCTGGAGCTCAAGCCTCAAAAGGCCACTAAAAGTAAACATTCATTTATTAACATATGCGTTTTTACTTCATGACGTCATTCTCTGCCTTCTGGGCTGTTCCTTGGCCTGTACCTAGAGGAACACAAACAAAAACCAAACACTTTCTTCTCCTAAGTACATCTTCCCCCAGTGTTTTCTGTTCACTGATAATGCTAGTCTCTGACATACACAGAGCTCCTATGGGCTCATTCTTCTTTTCTTGGAAACCCTGACACTCACCTAAGATCTTGGTCTAGGGTCTGCTCACCTACACTTTAAAATTCTACTTCTTACTCTTACGGATAGGGAACAGAAGGGGCTCGACAATTGTACAGCTTGGGATGGGCTTAATATGTGTGCTTCTTCCTTTTCCTAATAGAAGAGAAAGAAAGGTTTGCTTTTTACCATGGCATTTATATGCAAAGAGCATATTTGAAAATCATGTAAAAATAACTTCTATCAACTGTTCTTTAAAGAATAGTGTTTATCTATCTAATAATGCCACACAAAAGCAGAAATCTGACAAGGCAAAAATCAGTGGTTTTCCTCAAAAGTGTGTGTTTGGTAGCTTTCCCACACAGTACCAACCATACGTTATAAGTGCAGTTTAAATGAGGGGCTCATAAATAGAAATGCCAGCATGTCTCTTTTCTGTACAAGGGAGGGAAATAAATGAGTTTATTAAAATTATGTTGGTGCATGATCTGCTGAAAAGAAAAGCCATTTGTTAATATAAATTAGGACTTATACCTTGATGAGGGTTAGAGATCTAGGAAAAATTTAAGTGTAAGCCTAATTCTCTGATATGAAAAGCAAGACCATAAAATACTAGCTCATCTATACAATTTGAATATAATTTTACTCACTCATGGCTCTTGGGGCTTAAATCCAGGCCTTACTTTCAACAGAATTTGGTCCTATTTAAATCAGAATTTGGCCTGATAATGAATGGCCCAGACAGAGATTTTTTAAAGTAGATCTGAAAGGATAATCCAATTAAAAGGTCTTCCCTGCTAAGCAGGAAATGGAGTGAAGCTGAATTTAGCTGTGCTATCAACGTAATGACCTGGGAAAGGAGGAGGTCGAACAACATGGAATTCCTTTTCACCGAATTTCTCTAAATAATATAACTTTTTAAGTATCTGCAATAATCATGAGTGAAAATTAATTTATCAAGTTCAACACCAATATACAGGAATAACTTAACATGTGTTACTGTTTATAAGACACCATTGATTAAGACATGCAATTATTTTATTTGTTTGTTTATTTATTATTATGAGACAGAGTGTCACTCTGTCGCCCAGGCTGGAGTGCAGTGGTGCAGTCTCGGCTCACTGCAACTTCCACCTCCCCAGTTCAAGCGATTCTCCCATCTCAGCCTCACAAGTAGCTGGGATTACAGGCACCTGTCACCATGCCTGGCTAATTTTTGTATTTTTAGTAGAGAGGGGGTTTAGCCATGTTGGCCAGGTTGGTCTCGAACTCCTGACCTCAGGTGATCTGCCCGCCTCGGCCTCCCAAAGTGCTGGGATTACAGGTACGGGATTACGTTAGGAGCTTATCATTGGTTATAAGATTAGTCTCAGTTTCAGAGATCATAAGGCATGGGAGAAACATATCTTAGAATTGCTGAAATTTAGTAGGTTAAAAGTATAACAAAAGTGATAATTTTATAAGAGCATAGCAACAACTTTTCCTGTCACAAATTTATGGTTTGGTGTCATGGTGGTGATACTACTCCTGGTTAATGATGCTATATTATGCCCTTAACTGGTTATGCCAAATGCTCAGCATCCCCACACCCTCTGCCTCTGCAGCAAAGATTGGAAGTAACCATAAAATCTGACTAATGCAAAAACTCTGCGCTCCTCCTTTGGGAGCAAAAATGGCAGCAAGCCATAGCCTGCAGCATGGCTTGCATTTTACTAATTGCAAACATGAGTGCATGTAGAAACCCATGTGCATTTTTATCAAAATAATACTAGCTATAAAAAGTGGGAGAGCCAAGAGGGTGCACACCTCTAATTTCAAATGGGCACCTAGGCCTCAGCTAAGGTCTGTCTTGTGGTTTGATAATGGGTTAATCCCACTGGTAAAGCTGCATAAGCAAGATGCATTCAGGCGCAGCCTTAAGGGCCCCTACGCACGCTTATCAGAATTCTAGAAGTAGAATCATTGACGTGTATTATAGTCCCTTGCCAGTAATATGTGCTTTTTCCCTGTAAATGAAGTCAAAAGGACCCTGAGAGGCTAGAGAAAGCTGAAAATAAAACAGAAAAATCTTGTAATGTGGTTTCTAATTTGGTAAGTGGATTGATGGGACCTGAAGCATTTTCTGGTTAGATGGACTGATCAGAATTGCCAAAAAGTTGCCAAAATTCCACTTCAGGTCACCCTGCACGTAGTTGTGTAAACCTTTCCAATTTCTCAGAAATGGAAATAGAAATCTCCAATGCGGCTTTAGAAGATGGAACACTGGAATACTCACGATGATTGGGAAGCCTTTCTTCTGAGTAAATAGTCCACGACATCAGGATCGGTCTCTAACAGGCTGATCAGCACTTCGTTCTGGAGATCTGGGGGAACCTGAAGGAGCCAAATGTTGAGGCATAAATAAAACCATTCCAGAAACAGGCAAAATATGGTCACTGACAATTTTACTGTAGCATAAAACAGAGCCCTAAAAGTTGCAAGAGAGCAGAATGATTTGCTGGTTAAAACCAAACCTATGCCAACCCATGCAGCTGCTTTAATTCTTAGGACCAACTGGATGATTACCAACAGTCATATTCAATCCAAAATGTCACCCCTCATATGCCTGGAGATACAACTGAACCACTTGGATGCGTTTATTGCTCAGGCTAGATTTTCTTGGTTTTGAATAAGGAAAATATCATGGTTCAGAGAAATAGTATCCATAATTTATTGCCCAATGGGGGCACTTTCTAGAGTTCGCATTTATAATTATGCCAAGACAGCAGGCAGAGTTCTGGAATATATGATCAGTTTATTAAGAAGGCAGGCCCTTGAGCCAGACTGCTTGGGTTTGAATCTTAGCCACGCCAGTCACTAGCTGTGGGACCCTTGACAAGGTACATTGACAAGGATCTTCCTAGATCTCAGTTTGCTCACGTGTAAAATGGGGATAACAATAGTACTCACCACGAAGCATTGCTATGGTGATTAAATGACTTATTATATGTTGAGACTTTAAAACAGTACTTGGTCAATGGTAAATACTCAAAAAATTGCTGGCTACTACGTTTGCATATGTCACTTTGTTATTCGGTGCCTGCCTTTACTCCTTTCTTGCACCTGGTCCATCAATGATGAAAAGTTTCTCACTTTGTAATTTGTTAGGCATCCAGTAGAGTTCTATAGATGAGCATCATATGTTTCTCTAAGCCTAATCCATCCACAGTACATTAGAAGATGGCCTCACAACCCTAAGTCATCTGTGTGGAAATGTTCTATAAGAGATGATTGAACCCAGCTCTGACTTGTGGTTTCTTATTCCATAGAAGCTGATAGCTCAACCAAAGGAAACTCAAAACTATTGAGAGAAAATAAAATTTCAGTCTGATTCTCTCACACATGAGCTCAGAGAGAAGACTTTTTAAAACTACAGGGTCACGTCTTCTGAAAATAAGTGGTTGGTGGAAGAATTTGCTTCTTGCCTCTTGCAGAACTCTACGGTTCTTGAGCTCTGAGAATCTGGAAACAATTTTATTAATAAAAACAGGGATGAGAAAGCAAGGAAATGCGTTCTGTCTCTTACAAATCTGTTCATCCTACTTGATCGTACTTGATGAACCTTTGATACAACAGCTTTCAAATTTGTCTGCTATTTCCTTAACATGTGCATCACATTTCTTCTCTATGTGGTTTTCAGAATGCCATGGTCAAGACACTCATTTACTGGAAACTCTTTTTATTCCCATGGCTGAAGCCATCCACTTGCATGCTCTCCTCAATCTGTCTTTCCCATCTTCTCCCCCAGCAGTCATTCCACACAAGCTCTACTTCAGCACCACTGTGCTTCTCCCTCAGGTCTTCTCTTCCCTCCCTTCCTTTCATTCATTGCATAAATGTTGAGTGAATGCTTCCTGAGTGCCAGGTATTGGATGCTGGGAATTCAGTTACAAACCAAACAGACAATAATCCTTGTCTCCATGAAGCTGATAACAAATATGGAAAGACGGGCATTAAACAAACATACAAGAAAAACAAAGAGAAACACATGGCAAAGAAGGGCAATGAGAAATGCTTGGGAAGATGCAGTTTTAAATAGGATTGTCAGTCCCAGAGAAGCTGACATTTTAGCAGAAAACTCAAATTGATGAAGGAGTTGGAGAAAATCATTCCAGGTAGAAGGAAGGAAAAGAAAGCCAATGATAAAGGTCTTGAGTCAAGAGTGATGAGGAGGCCTATGAGGCTGGAAGAGAGTAGGAAAGGAGGCAGGTGGTCGGAAGGGGTCATGGGGCCAGAACAAGGTGTCATGGAGTCTTATGGGTCATAATAAGGACTTCTGCTGTTACTTGCAGTGGGTGGGGATCCACTGGAGATTTTGAACAGATGACTAACATGAAGCAGCATCACTCTGGCTGCTGAGTTGAGAGTAAAATGCATGGAGCCATAGATAAAGCAAGGAGAGCAGAGAGGGGCTGCTGATCTACCCAGATAAGATGGTGGGTCCTGAACCAGGACAGTGAGTGATGAGAAATATTTCCACTGTGGACATAGTGAGGATAGAAGTGATAGCATTAATTTATTGGATGGAGAGAGAGAAGAGAGGGAGAGGTAGAAGAAAAGATGACCTCAATGCTTGGGGCCTAGGCAACTAGAAAGATGGAGTTGCTGTTGAGTGGTTTGGAGAAGCTGCAGGAGGAGAAGGTTGGGGATCAAGTTTTGGAGTGTGGTTTTGATATGATAATGTTTAGAGGTTTGCGAGACATCCAAATGAAGGAGATATCTTGTAGATAGTTGGCAATAAGGATTCAGAGTTCATAGGAGAGGTCTGGGTTGAACATAGACATTTAAGAGACACATATAGATGGTATTTAAAACCCTGTGACCAGCTGCAGTGGCCTGGGAATGAAAATGGGGAGAAGGGAAAGGGCAGGATATTTAGGTCAAGGGTGACATTATTCTCTTACTGTATAAATTAAACAAACAGAAAGACATCATTTTTACTGTATTTTTTTCAAAGATCATCACCCAATGGCCATGTGCTATTATAACAGTTTTTTAAAACGTAACACCTAAAGGGTGAAAATGAGAAGAAAGAGAGCTCATATTTTTTTAATGAACAGCAAAGCAAAAAATAATATAGGACAAAAATGTATGCCCCGATCTCTTTTTTAGAAGAAAATTCCATAAACAAATTAGGAAAAGTACTTGCATTTTCATCCAGTTAGTTTAATTTAAAATTTGCTAGGCTTTGACATGTAATAAAAAGTTTCGTGGCTGGGCGCGGTGGCTCACGCCTGTAATCCTAGCACTTTGGGAGGCCGAGGTGGGCGGATCATGAGGTCAGGAGATCGAGACCATCCTGGCTAACATGGTGAAACCCCGTCTCTACTAAAAATACAAAAAAAAAAAAAAAAAAAAAAAGCCGGGCGTGGTGGTGAGCGCCTGTAGTCCCAGCTACCTGGGAGGCTGAGGCAGAACAATGGCGTGAATCCGGGAAACGAAGCTTGCAGTGAGCCGAGATCACGCCACTGCACCCCAGCCTGGGTGACAGAGCGAGACTCTGTCTCAAAAAAAAAAAAAAAAAAAAAAAATTTCGCTCCAAGCACTAATCCATTCTTGGATTTAATTAAAGAATAAACAATTAGAGTGCAAGCCCTTCAGAGTGGTGCAAGCATGACAATATTAATTATTTGAGAGTATGTAGTATGTCTAAGATAAATTATCAACTTGGATGCATTATTAGAATAGGTTTCAGAAGTATCATTACTTAAAAAATAACTTTCCATAAATTTTTGTCAAGCTAGTCTGCAATTCAGAGGTTTTCCTCATTCAGCTAGGCGAGCAATCATAATTATTGAGGTCTATTTTATGTAGCATATGTGACTCTTACTTGGTAACAAATGCAAATAGGAAGGGTCACAGTTATAAATCTATCTATAGTTTCCTTTTAAAAGGCCCATGGTACCATTTTGGCTTGGAGACACTATTCACAAATGCATAAAAAAGATATAGTTTAAAATTGTAAATCCATGTATTACAGGAAGGCAAATAATATTTTCCTATGTATTATGCAAAACTAACTACAGTTGTATATAATTCATTAGTTAATTTATTTATAATCCATTTTGTTACAGAGTGATTTAAGGCAGCTTCAAAATGTATGTGATTAAACCACGTTTTAAAAAATAAAGGAATGATTCAGAAAATTGGAGTCAGTGGGAAAATGAGGTAAAAAATTTGAAATGATGCCTGAAACTGATTTTTTAATGTTCATACAACAGCACCCAGTACTGTTTTCCTATAATTCTTCTAATCTTTTGCTATAACTGCACATTTCATTTCCTAACATTTAATAAAAATTTCAAAGTACTGGCTCAGTTAAATTGGATGAACATTTATTTCTCTATTAATTTAGGTACTTAATGGAGAAATAAAAGTCAAGTAAATAAACTGATAGGAAACAGCAGCTTGAAATAAGTAAGAAAGAAATATCTAGGTAGACCACTGACTTAAGCATATCTTTTCAGGAATTAGGATGCTGTAAAAAAAATCTGACTGAGGCAACAGCCCCTGAAATCCAGTTTTGGCTCTGCTGTTTATAATTAATATAAACTTGGACACATCAATCACCTTCTTTAGGATTCTGTTCCCACATCTGAAAACATATGCATATTCATTTTACTTAATGGGGGGTGTTATGGGAATCAAAAGCGCTAAAAAAAATTGAAAATAGATTACCAATTGCAAAGAGATCTAGTAATAAAATGTTTTATTAGAAATAGATGAAATAAGTTAAACACTTGAAAAAATAAAAGCAGATAACATGGAGATGGACAATATTTGTTCTGCAATTATTAGTTTTTATTAACAGTCATCCATTCACTCTCAGAGAAGAAGCACTCTCTTCTCTTTTGTTTAACACTTCTTTTGGGTAACTCAGTTATAGGATTTTCTCTTGCTATGTCTCTGCTTCTAATCCCCCTCTGAATTTCTGGAGTTACAGCCTATGACCTCTTGGCCCTTAACTGCAATGGTCTTGAAGCCAGACTCTGTGTAGCCTCCCCCTTCCAGTTCCTTTTGCTAGACCTTGAATCTTCCCACCATTCACGTCATTAGAAGGTAAGTTTCCTGAAGGCAGGGATTATCTGATTTGTTTACCCAGAACTGAAACAGGCTCAGAAATTTGTAGTTTTCTGTCAGCTAGCCTCCCTCAAAGCTAGGGCAAGATCATGTATGCACATGCTGGTACCTGAAGGGGGGCATGTAGGAGCTTCTGGAAAAGGTTATCTTCCCTATTGAAAATGGGTGCATGAAAAGAAACATCATCTCTTCATTAATCGATGCAATGATGGCTGGAAGAGATGCTGTTATCAACTGTAGCCATTTTGCAGCTGAAGATGGCAGAGCAGAGAGAGAGCAAAGTACTACCGAGCTGCTGAAACTGTGCCCCCCGCATATTTACTGTGTCACATAATAAATGCTAATGTTGAAAGCCATTTGCAGTTGATTATTGTTCTCCTTGCCAGTCAAATGTTTCTTAAATGATGTCTCATTTTCCTCCTCTAACTTTGCCTTCCTACTCTTTCCTCTCTGGAAGCTCTTACCTGCACTTCTATGACCCTCACCCCGTCATTCACTTACGCACTCACTTGCTCAATTTCATGCTCTTTCAGAATACAAGCTAGGGTGGTGATTTCTACCCAGTGGATGTGCAGTGAATGTTGCTGAAATGGCTAAAAATAATAATAATCTAAAATCACCCAGGATTATGGTCTGCATGTGTTATGTTGCCCTTGTCTAGATGTTTCTCTCTACTTATCAGTGGTACCTATATCATGCTGCAGCACAGTTTTCTTGTTATTCATTTCTAGAGTGGGAAAATAAATTTTCTTTCCCAACTGATTATCATCAGAATTTTTCTAAGTTCTTCAGCTATTTTTCTTATCAATACAAAAACTTCAAAACTTTTTGAAAAAGATAGCTCAATAATTAAACAACGTTTTCATTTTCTGCTTCTGGGATTTTTGTATACAGCAAAATGGGAACTAAGGAGAAGGGTAGTGAAAGACATATTACATTTTTTTAAAAATCAAGCAATTCTGCATGTTAAAAAGAAGAAACAAAACCCAGCCCAAAGTGATTCTTCATTTACAATTCATTGTTTCACATCAAAATCTCTGCTGGGCTTTAGTCAACCATGTAACAATTCTAGATATTTTCTAAGGGTACCATTTATGGTCGTGTTTATCTGGAGACTCAACTCCTTAGATTTTAATGAGTTCCTTCAAAGCATAATGCTATTCCAAAAATCAAAAGAACTTTGGCCCCTCCTGCTTCAGAGAAAAAAATGTAAACACTGCACATATGAAAGAATAAAACTGTCACAATTAAAATCTACCCGATCAAATTAAAAATGAAACCTTGAATTATTGCCTGGGGTATAATTGCTATGAGGTAGTTTATTCCATAAACCACTGAGAGAGAAAAGTGGTATGAGTTTTCTCCATTTACTAAGTCACCACAATAAACCATTAAGGGCTTTTCGAAGAGCTATTCCCAGGACCCAGCCCTACTGCACTTGTCACTGGATGTTCCACACCAATCCACCACTTTGCACTTGACCAAGAAGGATGCTTTAGCATTTAAAACCCAGCAAAAGTAAATATCACTGGACATCATGATGGCATTTTGTAGTTAACAAACACACTAAAAGAAATCACTTTGGCTGTTTATGGGAGCAAAAGCTCAAACGAGGACAGGCCCAGCTTAGAACCTTTGGCGTGGCTCTGTTGTGACAGGTGGTTTAATAATTTAAGGGGTCTGGGTGCACGGGAGGGTCAAGATGCATTAAATTCGGCAAATATTTCTCAAGTGCTTGATACATGTCAGGCAGCATGTTTTGGCAATTCAGGTACAATAGTGAACAAATACAGTGGAAGAGTCCAGGGCTCATGGAACGATGTTGGAGGATAACTCAAGCAAAGATGAAAGAAATCAGCAGTCTTTGCTCCGTGGCAACAGGTTAAAGGGAGTGGAAAAGGTTCAGGCATAATTTGCTTCTGCTTCCTTCCATCTTTGTGGGACACAAACAGTACACATGTTCTGTCTTTGCAGACAGGGCCAAGTGAGCAGGCTATAGCAGGAACACTGCTGGCTCTGGAAGCCATCTGCTGGCCTGAACATCAGGGGTGCTATGATTAGTCTAGCAGTATTACTGCTGTTAAAGGTCTTCATTCCTCATTTTCAGATTGGCTAAAATGTATTTTCTTGTTCTTTCCCCACAAATGGACTCCATATCTGAGATACCACATCAAAATGCCTCTTCTTTTGTGTGAGGAGGCATCATGCTGTAGAAATAATTCATTTAGTCACTGCATCACTTGGGCAAACAAACTTGGCTTACTCCTCATGAAATGGCAGTGAGATTTAAACAAGCCAATAATGTACGTAATGAGTAGCCCAACCCTGGCACATAGACAGTGGTATTTGTGATATATAGAAAAGGAAATGGAAATCATATATAATTATGTGGATATACTGGGAGGGGTGGTTTCTTGCTTGATGACCTGGATGAATGCTTGACTCTTTGACTTGGTGTGCAAAGTGGCTTTAAGAAAATGCGATTTGCATCAGGGAATGAAGAGAACACAAAGCAAAGCTTGGCTTCTGACTTGGAATCCTCATCACAGCCTCTGACCCTTGCTCCCAGTAGTGCTCATTTGAAATTTCCCACGTGCACTAAGCTGGTCCCCAGTTCAGGCTGACAACTCAGTGGGGTGGGAACACACTGGCTTTCCCACGTCTCCACTGCACTCTGGACTTTTCATCAGCTTACAAGGGTGGTGTCTTCTCTTTCTTGCCCCTCTCCTAAGAAGAAGCCCTAGTAAGAATCATTTAATGTCAGCCCTTAGAAGAAGCTGACAGTTTTCTCCATTCTGCTCTGAAGTTCTTACTAATCCCAAGAGCAATGATGAGTTTTCTCTGGAATTCCCAATATTAGTTACAGAAGTAACAACTTTCAGAACAATTCATGTATCAGTGACTTAGTCAGTGAGAGCTTTCTGGTTAGGATAATACCAATGACTTTGTGTAGATATTCATGATTCTTATCCTTGATTTCCAGTGCTCCCACAGAGTATCATTTTATGTTAGCCAGTTTTTCAACAGGTGTTGATATCAGAAGTGGAGGGTCATGATTTAAAGGTAAGGGAATATAAGCAGTATGGACACTGGACAAAATTGAAACAAAAATACTTTTTTTTCTAGTACTACATAATTGCAATATTTATTCAACAAATAATTACTGAGCACCCATCTTTTGCCATATACTTTCTAGGTGGTGTGAATGTCAGTGAACAGAACAAACAAAAATCTCTGCCTTTTTAAGGTTTGTATTCTATTAGGTTTCAATAAGCATAAAAATAAGTAAATTATATAGTGGGTTAAAAGGTAATAAATGCTATGGAATAAAAAGAGCAGAGTAAGGGCCTAGGAGTATATATGTGTGGGATCAGGTCACAGCATTATACACAGTGGGCAGAGTGGGCTTGATTTCCAAGAAAACACCCAAACATGCTTTGATAGAGCAGGCACCTTATCACTTTAATGTAATAATAGCAGAAATCTTTTTTTTAATGCATAATATATGTTAATTCTGTTCTAGGTCCCTTAAAATGTCATTTCTAATTCTTATAACAGTCCTGTAAATTAGGTCACGTTGTTTCATCTTTTGGCTAGGGAAGTTAACTGTGGGGGCCCAAGATTACATAGCAAATAAGTGGCTGTGCAGGGATTTGAATTTTGGTAGCTCATTCCAATGCACATGGTCTTTCTACCAGACCAGTGTTTCCCAAGATATGGTTTCCAAAGTTGTGGTTAGGAAACTACCAGAACTCTGTGGAGGTCTTCACTAGAAAGTGCAGATTATTTCTGGGCCCCATCCCAGTGCTACTCAATCTGATTCTCTGGAGTGCATCCTAGGAATCTGAATGTCTAAGTTTCCTTGCAACTCTGCTGCACACTCAAGTTTGAGAACCACCATTATAATCTAGTGCCTTCGTATTTTGATATCTGTGGTCATGATATCTGCTATTACGATCTATTTCCAGCTCAAGGATTTCCAAACCAGTACCTGAAAAGCAAACAACCAATGCAAAAGACTGTCCTAGCCAGACTCTTAAATTGTATGTCAACCTCTGCATCTAGGTTCCTCTTCTGTATTACGGGACGAAGCCAGATTCTTTTCTGCCCTTTCCCATTAACTCAGAGAGTGGCCACTTGGGAGAGGCAGTCTCAGCATCAGGAAATGAAGGATGTTAGAACACCCAAAAGAAATTTTGGGTCCCTGCCAGGCCTCTGTGAGCTTCTATATCCCTTCCACCAGTTATTTTATGGAATCACTGCCTCCAGGTCTGTTCTGCCTTCCAGGACAAGCTCACAGCTACCTTTCCTAACAAGTCTTCCTTTCTAATGCTAATAGAAGTGACACCTCCCTTTCCGAGCTCCTAAACCCAAGGACTGTGAAACTGCACAATTACTAACTACTTTTAACCATCAGGCCCTGGCTAGCTTCATCCTTCTTTGTTTGGAATTATAATTCTGAAAGCTTCTTTAAAAAGCCAAACAAAACAAAACAACATAGCGACATACAAGATTACATTTTTGTCCACCCATGCAGATCAGCTTTGCTGACCAACCACCAGCCTTGGTACAGCCGACTAGTTTCTCAACTGCCAAATATGCCAAGAGAATCTAAAATGTGATGAGATTAATTTTCTTCTGTGCTTTATAAAAAGGAAGGAAGGGAAGTCAGTGCTAGGGTATAGAACCATGCAGATTTTAGAACTAGAAGGGATCTTGGCTATCATTCATTCAAATCTAGTATTTGATAACTAAAGAAACAGAAACAGAAGAAGATGAGGTCATGTAGCCAATATATAACAGTGACAGGACAATAGTAAATTTTCTGGTTCCAGAGTCAGTTTCTTTTCATAGACCAAGACTTGAGATATTTGTCTCCCTTTTCCTCCCACTCCACTGTTATTTTTCTGAATATATGATTACCAGAATCCTTCTAAAGAGGTCAAGAATGATTACATTAATGGTTAACTTACTCCAAGAAAGGTATCCTTAATTTCTCCATGCCCAAATCTTTTCATATGTATAAGGAGTAAGGCTTGGTAATATGGAAATCATATGTCACAGAACAACCATTGAGTCATTCATTAATTCAACCAATATTTATTGTGTTCCTACCATGTCCCAGGCACGGGATAATGCAGTAAAGAAAGTACTATAGATAGAAATGGACCAAAAAAAATCATCCTGTCATGTAGTTTACATTTCAAGGGAGTGGGGAACATAAACGAGAAATCTGTAAGACCCAATGTTAACAGTGGTGAGTGCTAAGGGGAAAAAGCAGGGAAAGGAAATAGGGAGTGATGATGTGTGTGTGTGTGCGATGGAGGGTGGAGGTGCATTTTAGACAGGGTGGCCAGGAAAGGCCTCTATGAGAAGTAAAGACTATAACTGGAGACCAAAAGTATGAGAGAATGTTGACATCAATCCCTACAGAGAATGGCAAACAAAGATCAGATTTGGGAAAAGCTGGAAAAGGTAGAATACTGATGTTTTTATACTGTTCTTAGTAATTCAAGTGGCAGGAAATGGAAAGAAGAGGGATGGCACAATTAAAATGGCAGCAGCTGTATTTTCAAAGAAGCCAGGAAAAGTTTTGTTGGTATCTGAGTTGAAAAGAAATGCTCGATGATATGTGGTTTCATATAAACGAGAACTTTAATTAGATACTAGAATTAAGTTTGATGAGAAGTATTATTTTGTTAAAAAAAAATCCAGAGAACATGAAGTAATGCCAAGACTACTTGGCAAGATGATATGTGACTTAAACTTGATGAAAATGTTGAAAAGTTCAGACATTTGATTCATCCAAATATGTAGTTAATTATGAGGATTTAGGCTGACATGTAAATTTTATACAGAGTCAATTATTAATTCAACATTTTTTGAGAGCTTAGCATGTACAACCCAGGGACAGTGCTTCAGAGACACAAACAGGAGCAGGATGCCATTCTACCTCAGTGAACTTTTCATTTGCTCTTCCTCCTGGGGATCCAACCAGGATACATTTTCAAGCGTCCCTTGAAGTTAAGTGTGGCTTGTGCATAAGTTCTGGCCAATGAGATTTGAGTGGACAAAATGGATGACCTTTCTGGGGTTGCCCGTAAAACCCTAAAAAATGTCAGAGCCTCAAAATACAAGGAGCTGGGATTCCTAAATCACCACCTGGAAGGCTGTCCACCTAATACCTGATTAAACTTTATGTCAGAGTGATATTTATGTTTGTGTTAAAGTAAGTACTCAGATTTGAGGCAGCACGTGTTACCCAACTAATATAATTACTAATTAACACTTGCACAAACTGCTACAGTTTGCACAATACTTTCACGTATCAAATGATTCTGGTCACCACCCCGAGAATTACATCATCTTTTTGTTTTTCCCATTTCTAAAGCTAGAATTGATGCTTAATGAGTATTGAATTACTCGGTCACAATCACATAGGTAAGACACAGAGGGCAAATATTCTAAACCACTGGGTCTCAAATTTACAAAAAGTAATTAGTATAAGACAAACGTGGACATAAATCTTATGCAAAGCACTTGATAAGTGTAGACAAACTACTAAAGAAATTTAAAAGAGGTAACTAGAATTCTTGGTTGAAGGAGCCACAAAAGGCTCTAGTGGAATAGGCAGGCTTTATAGCGTTTGCAAATTGACAAGAGAAATGGGAGAAAAAACATGAAGAAGGTTCCTGTAAATTTTGACATGCAATATTAGTGGTGAACAGAAATAGAAGAGAGTTGGCATTTGTTTTAATGTTTCAAGGGAAGTTGTAGCAAGCAATGCAGTTTGATGAAGGAAAACAGGAACTGGTAATTCAATACAAATCAAAAAAATATTTATTGAGTGCCTGCCAGATGGAGGGCTTTCCAAAAGTGTACAGAGGATATGGAGAGGAGATAACAATGGTGCAGTCTTTGTTTTAAATGCATTTATACTCTACTAGGGGAAATGGTCATAAATTACTATACGCAATGTTGGGTAAGATAAACATCAGTAACAACAGTAATGGAGTGCAGGGGACAGAGAAGTGGCATGGGAAGGACAAAGGAAGGACAGGTGAAGCTTCATGTAGGAGGTAAAATGTCAAGATTGACCTTGGAGGAGGTGAAACCACTGAGGAAGCTTATGAATACATGAATTCATGAGGGACACAATTCCATAAAGAAGGGTTTTATTAACGTCTTGAGCAAGGACACTGCTTTATAATTAAATGACTCCAAAATGTGACCATGGTTTAGAGGACAACAAAATGAAAATTATAATTTGGTATGTTTGTTTAAACATGGAATCACAAACTCAAAATGACATCATAGTTGTGCAAATTTCTACTCCTGCTGAAACTGACTTCCAATGAATTCAGTGAGCAGCACTGCACCCCAGAGGGTGGTCTACTAGAATTTCATCCTGCCTCCAGAGGAAACCAATAGGCAGTTTGCTGTGATGTCCTGCCACAGAAGGGCCACCTACCATGAACAGGGCTTCATAATTTTCAATCATCTTTTGCACAACAGCGATGATGGCCGTGCTCTCCTCAGCCCGGGCTGAACTCTGGACTGAGAATTCTTTGTCTGATGACTTCTGCTTGTGCAGCAGGTTGGGTCCAAATATGGTGGCTAAGTTTAGAGATGTCATTTTATTCCCAGTGACCTATGAGAGAACAGAACACAAAGACTGTTGTTATGTTTGCCTTTCAAAATACTGGGTGATTCAACAATCAATGAAACCTTTTACTCTCCATATATATTTTTTTTTTATCCTGCAAGGATGCCATCATCTCTATCAGAATCCATGCCATGGAGGGCATCATTATTTTCCTTTTGCTTTAATATCTTGGATTGAAGCTCATAGTTCAGTGATCATCTCAATAGCATATTGAATAAAAATTTGCAACTCTAAGTCGTTTATTGTAAAATGGGTACTATATAAAATTTCTATCCTGTTTGCACTTAAGAAATATTGACACCCATCCATCCATCTATCCATTTCTCCATCCATCCCTTCATTCATCAACCCATAATCTCACCACTGATCCATCCACTCAGCACCTATCACAGGCTGAGCATTTTTCATATATTGTAATTATTTTAAAATTTTTCCAGCAATGATTACAACATAGTCCTTATTTTAAAGGGCTCTCATTCTAGGGAGGAAATAAACCTATCACTTACAGGTAATGAGTACAAAGTATAAAGCTCTCAACTCCGAAGGCCCCAGGGTCACTACCACAGAGGCGGAAGCATTTGCACAAACTCTCAAAAGAAGAATAGAGTTTGCTAGGCTGAAAAGCAAAGGATCTGGGGTAGGGGGTAATTTTACAATGGAGAAAGCACCACACATGCAAAGACAGAAACATCTAAAATACGTCATGGAGCCCCAGGAAGCTCAGTGTGGTAGGGAGTTCTGCAGGAAAGGCAGGCAAGGGCCAGGTGAGATGATCTTCGTGTGTCAGACCAAGGAATTCAAACTGTGATCTAAGGGCAAGAGGATTCTGAACAGAGCAGAATGGAAATGGAATCTGCATTTCAGGAAGAGCAATCTATGGAACCAGGGGATGGGGGATGCAAGGAAGTAAGACTACCTGGGACATACCACAACAGTCTAGGCCACAGCAACTAGTGTCTGAACTAGGAAGGAAGAAGTAGGGATGAAGAGCAGCTTCCAAAGTTATGGAGGGGGTGAGGAGGATAATGCAGAGGGTAAGGATCTTGTGTTTTAACAAATGAAAAAATGGAAGGACAGTTAAGTGAGGAACATGAAGGGCTGAAAAGGGGTTCCTGGAGACTCCAGCACCCTTAAGGAGCAGCTGATGAAGGAGGCCAATAATGGGTGAGAAGTTAGAATAAAAGAAACCTGTGTCCAAGAAGAAATGACAGGGGAGTTTCAAGTGAGTTATCAACTGTGGCAGAGGGTCATCGAGATGTGACCCTTCCCTCCAGCACGGACTCTCTGATGGTTCTGATGTCCCAGCTAAGAGTCATGTCAGTGGTGTGGCAGGAATGAGCCACAGTTGCAGAAGTGGAAACAGTGAATGTAGACACTTTCTTCAAAAGATATCACAGAAAAGGAAGAAGAAGAAATGTAGGAGGAGCTAAAGGGGAGTACGGGGTGAAGGAAGGGAACTATTTTTTGCTTGAAGTATAAAAAATTATTCACATTCAATATATTAATAATTAGAAAGTACAGGTAAGCCAAAAGAAAAAAAAATGCCCATAATTTCACCACTGCCAAGAATCAGCCATTCCTATGCCTTCCTGTGCACATATATACATGTATACCTGATATTTTCTTCTTTAAAACTGAGATCACATCCATATATTATTTTGTAACTTGCTTACTGTCTCTTAACAACATGCTACAATAATCTTTCCACTACAAAAAAAAAAAAATCCTGTCTTCAGTCTTCATTGGCCCCTAGAATCCCAATGCATGAATAAACCATGATGTTTTTTAGCCACAGTCAACTGATAGGCATTGATGTCGTCTTGAATTTTCTGTTATTATAAGCAATGGTACAAAAAATATCCTTGAAAAGATATTTTGTGAGCTTGGGTGAGCACTTTTTAGGAGTAAATTCCTACAAGTTGAAATGTTGTAATAAGGAATATGAACATTTTTAAAGGTTTGGGAATTTTTTTCTACTTGTCTCTTTTTTTCAGGTGAAAATACTATGCTGGGATTGCAGGGCAGGGCAGCCACCAGCTCATGACTCCACAGGATGAGAGTGGGGTTCAGAGGGCTTTGTTTCAGCTGTTCATCGGGACTCCTGAATTCAATGCTGGGCACCCAGGTGTTTCTCAAAAGCTATGTAGATCTTCCCAGGCAAAAGATCCCGAACAAGCAGACGCAGTTCCCATACTTATCCTGACCCTCAACTGATATTGACAACAGAAATAAAAATTCACATAGACCAGTGGTTCTCAACCAGGAGCAATTTTACCCCACAGGGGACATGCGACCATGTCTAGAGATAATTCTGGTTGTCACAACTGTGGGTTGAGGGTAGGGGTGCTCCTGGCATCTAGTGGGCTGAGGCCAGGGGTGCTGTTCCACATCCTGTAATGCACAGGACAGACAGACATAATATTTTCTCTTTGATATGTGCAAACAGATGATCTGGTATCTCACAGCAAAGAATGATCTGGTATTACATGTCACTAGTGTCGAGGTAGAGAAACCCTAGCCTAGAGAAACTTACTCAGACTCTCCCGTTCACCTGAAATAATTTGTATTATTTTTAGAAGGCAAGGCTGTTTTCAGGTGAATGATTGGCCTCCAAGGGATATCATTTCATGTGATAAACACTGACAATTTGAAAGAAAGTGCCCTTTATGTAGGATCGTTCAATCATTTTTCTTTGTTTTATTTCATTGGTAAGTTTTTTATTTCATTGACAAGTTTTCATTTAATTTTTCTTTTCCTGGAAATTCATGGTTAAGGTGAAAATCAAATATGTGTCATTTTCAAATTCCTCCCTTTAGAACTCAGAGGTATTTGGAGTGTTTCCCCTTACCCCTTTAAAGTCATATTAGGGTTTTCTCATTTTTTTAAAAAAACATTAACAAATGGAAGATTTTGTTTTCTTTTAAAAGAATGTTTCATACAAGAACAATCTAGAGCTCTGTTTCCGCTCTTTCCTTCTCCTGTTGCTATTCTGGGAATGGAATACAACCCATCTGTAAAACTGCACACAGATTCCAGCTGCAGACCAAGCTGCTGGGGTTTGTTAACACTTTTGGGGTTTCTTTTATTTTATTGTTTTTTAACATGGAAAGAAGACTTGCTCCCAGGCAACATCCACCTTTTCTCCATGTGTTTCAGCATATATTTATATATATACTATACGGCTGTGTCTAGGTAATACAATGTACACTCGAGCCAGGCCATTACTTCGTTTTTTAATTAGCTAGCAATTCAAGAAAACTTTTATCTTCACTAAATGAACATCCTAGATCATTTCTAAGCTTCATATGAATAGCTCATATCTGTTAAAAGTCTAGTATGTACAGGTACCAGGCTAGGGGCTTTCCACTGGCCTTTTCAATTCTTTCTTACTATAAGCTTAAGAAACAGCTGCTGCTGTTGCCCCTATTTTATAGATGAGGGAAGTGATGCCCAAAGCTCAGAGCCAGGAGATGGTATAGAAAGAAGCGAAGCTGGTGGCCCCACTCTAGGCAGCCCTACTCTCTTCATCCCATTGCTACATCTCTTCCTGTTTCCTCTTGCTTGGGAGACCCAGCCATGGCATGGGGAAATGGGAAAATGAGCTTTAAAACAGGGCTGAACGAGGGTGAGGGGAGACACATGTGGGTCTTGCTAAGTTCCAAAGCCAACCTACCATTTCCTAGAGGCATGTACCTCCTCAAAGATCAGTAATCATGGCCCTACATTGGTGGTTTGTAACTTCTTTTTTGCCTCATAGACCCTTTGAGAACTCAATGCCAGCTATGGACTCTCACCAAACAAGTGCATATTCACACCACATTTTCCATGCAGTGCCAGGGGGTTCTTGAACTCTGAAAAACCACTGCTCAGGAGGTTTCAATTTTGTTCCTGCTATATTCTTTCTTGAAGAAATGCAATATTTCTTACACTTGGGAATTTCTCTTTTCCCTAAGGAGCAAAGCAAATAGCAAACTAAACAAAATAGAAGAAAACAAAACAAACACAAGATAGCAAAACACCACAATTCAATAAAATACTGCTATTTTTTCCCAAAAAAGCACTGATTGACTGGTCAACAATTTTTCTCATGCCCTTCTTTTAGACATCTTTAAGATCTCACCAGTGAATGATGCATTGAATTTTAAGCACATATCAAAGAGAAAATATTATGTTCATTTTGTAGATGAGGAAGCTAAGACCACCCCCCATCCCAACTCTGTTTTCCTTCCTCCTCCTCTCTTTCATAAAGACAAGTTATGCAGCAAGGTGCTGGCAGAACCTGTGTGAGCTTTCAAGCTTCTTTACAATCTGCTTCAGGTTTCATCTATGTTGCAATCCCCCCAAACAACACCCTAACAGATAATACATACTAGAAAAATAGGGAAGAGAAGAAGTTGAAAAATGTTGGGTTTTGACCATATTTTACAATTTGGTATTTAGCTTTACTCCAGTCTGCCCATTCCATATTCTCTACCTGCTCATGCCAAATCAACTAAAAAATAATAAATAACTCCTCTCTTGATCCTCTCCCTCTACCCTTGACTTCTAACAGAAGGGGTTTCGCTAACTCCCATCCCACTGCTGTGCTTATGTGGTCCATGTACTCAATCCCTACACACCCTTTGATGTGCATCTTAAATTCAACCTCCTCCATGAAGCCATTCCTAACTTTTCTGGCCCATGCTCATCACTTCTCTGAACGTCTGCAATGACTCTGCAGTGCATTCCCTAATTCTATATTGCCTTGTGTCCTCACCTCCTCCACCTCTTAGATGCCATTGTATCCTGAGGCCAGTCACTAGAAAATCTCTGAGCAATAGTCATTGGTTTACAGGAAACTAGGGTAGATGCTCAGGACATGCATGATTCAAATCCCAAGGCCATTCTTATTTATTTATTTATTTATTTATTTATTTATTTATTTTTGAGATGGAGTCTTGCTCTGTCTCCCAGGCTGGTGTGCAGTGGCGTGATCTCGGCGCACTGCAAGCTCCGCCTTCCGGGTTCACACCATTCTCCTGCCGCAGCCTCCTGAGTTGCTGGGACTACAGGCACCCACCACCATGCCCGGCTAATATTTTTTGTATTTTTTTTAGTAGAGACAGGGTTTTACCATGTTAGCCAGGATGGTCTCGATCTCCTGACCTCGTGATCCGCCCACCTCGGCCTCCCAAAGTGCTGGGATTACAGGCGTGAGCCACCGCGCCTGGCCTACCAAAGCCATTCTTACATGGAAATGTTTATAATAGGAATTGCTGTTGTCCATATTACTATTGATACAAAAGCCTCCTAACTCACTCTCCCTTTGTCTCTAGCCAATCTACAACGTGGATTATATCACTCATTAGTTGAATCCTTCCAAGGATTCACAGCTTAAAAGAATCAACCACCTGCCCTGCACAGAGATATTCAGCAATTTATGAACATGGCCCAATTTCTCATTGTCTCCCTCAGTACTTCACTACTCCGTAGCCTTTACTACAGTTCACAATGGCTGTGAGAGCTGCCTGCTCTCCTGTCACTGCTAACGATTTCCTTATATTTCTTTATATTTTCTTTATATTTTAGAATATTAAAATATATATTAAATATATTTTCTTTATATTTCCTTATATTTCTTTCTTTCCTTATATTTCTCCTGCTGCTTTAATCTTTGGCTATTAGTCTTTCATTCTGACGCAATGTTCAGGTCAAGAGTGTCTAGAAACCCTTGTAAACCCTGGCTTCCTTTTACAACTTCACTGTCACCAGGATAATTCCATATTCCTTACAGTAAACTAGGTCTCTCAACCACTCTTCAAGGCTGGTTGAAGAATTTTCATTCCTCAAGTTCAGATGAGGAGACCCAGGTATAGGAAGGTTAATAGATTTTTCCAACAACACATGGTCAGTGAATTAAAGAGCTATCAAGCGCTCTCAACCAGGGGTGATTTTGAACCCTTCTCCTCAGGGGAGACCTGGAAATGTTTGGAGATATATTTGGTTGTCACAACTTGGTGGGAGAGGAGATGTACTGCTACTGGCATCTAGTGGGAAGAGGCCAGGGATGCTGCTAAACATCCTACAATGCACAGGACAGCCCCATGACAAAGAATTCCTAGCTCCAAATATCAATTGTGCAGAGGCTGAGAAACCCTGACCTAGACCCCAGTACATTTTTTTTTCTTCTAATTCCTATTCTGTACTTCTTTTCTCTTAGACTGGCTCAGGTTCTATGCACAGCTTGGACTTTGCTAGTAAGGGGACCAACCCGACCCATTAACCAGTATAACGACATTGCCCTTCTTCAAGATCTTTTTCTATCATCCACTGGGATACTGTCCTAATAACTCTGCAAATCTACAGCGACTATGGGGTCCATGGCACCTCCCCTAGAGTTGTGAAATGCACTAATATGCCACTCGTACAACCTTAAGTGGAAGCTCTCTGTGGGTTGCTAGGTAAGTTACTTAGCTCCCCTGGCCCTAAGTTTTCACTTCTGAAACATGGAGACGGTGATATCTCTTTTGCCTGTTAAGAGGATTTGCATATATATATGTATATATATATGTCCCCTAGCACAAAGCCAGCTCATGGAAGGAGAGACATAAATGGTAGCTAATATTCCAGCATGCTGTTTCATTTACACCTATCCAAGAATATTTTCTTCTTTTTGGCATAGGCAATGGAGACTTGTTCAGCAACTGAATGGAAAGAATGTCTGAAAATGATTCTAAAAGGGCAATAATGAGTTCAATTGAAACTTTTGCTTTCATCAATGCCTTCTTAATTACCTGAGACCCAATTTTCTCCTTCTCACATAGTACTTAAGAAATGTCAGAGAAGTAACTGAAGTACCTTTAAACACAGAGCTCTGCTTTCCCCCAGCAATTAGGCAGATCATGCTATAGCTTCTGTTATAACTGTAGTTGATAGAGGCTGGCATCCAAATGAGTAATAAAACTACTTAACAATTATGAGAATTATAGTATGCCCATCAAAGAGCTGTGTATGCTGAAATAAGGTGTCAGTGCCATATTATGAAACCTGAAGCCATCTGGGGCTTCACTAATTATAACTGCTATAGAGATAAATGGCTAAGTCAGTAGAGTTCCATTCTCACACCCATAAGGAGGAGGACGAGAAGAAATGCAGAATTGCCTTTCTGGATTAGAGTGAAAAAAATTATACATAACCACGTTCTTTGGGAAAGAAATTTGACAAACACAGAACTGAAGCCACAATGCAGCTGAGCTTTGTTTAACAAGAAATTACAAAAAAGTTTCTGTGGTTAAGTAAGTTTGGAATGCCTCTGGCCCCTTCTTATTGATTTACAGTGCATGTTAGCTTATTAAGGAGTCTAAAACCTCCTCAGGAATCCGAGGTCAGGGAAAGGTATAACTGCATGGTATCAAAGAGGAAAGGGGGTGTCTTTTGTTAAGGTGAAGATTAAATACGTTGCCTATTAGTAAGCAACTTGAAATTGAAGCCAGCATCTCATTTGTCCAACGGTGAAACAAACAAAAAAAATCTTGAAATATATGAGTGTAACCAA
This sequence comes from Pongo abelii, assembly GCF_028885655.2. Classification (NCBI taxonomy): domain Eukaryota; kingdom Metazoa; phylum Chordata; class Mammalia; order Primates; family Hominidae; genus Pongo; species Pongo abelii. Next base: position 11,203,687 of record NC_072008.2, read on the forward strand.
AGAGAACCAGAACCCAAGATCTTAGATTTGGTGGGGGGGCACACTGGGGCCTGAGTGGGGATCAGATCCAACAAGAACATTTCTAAAGAGTCTGTGGGACTATGTACAACCTGCTTTGAGCAGTTGATACCATGTGACATCAAGACACAATGGCAATGGTCAGCAGATCAGACCTAGTTTCCTCCACACCTGGTTTGGAAGCAGGACTGACCCTCCCTTGCATCGAGCAAGTCCCCGTTTTGGGGGGAGGGTTTAAGAAAGGAAAGGATCCCTCAAAAGGGAGATACTAGACTTCTTGCTTATAGTGCAGATGGGAGCTCCAGGGACAAACTGGAAGAATAAAGAGGTGACATCATATTTGGGCGCCAAGTTATAGAAGCAGGTAAAATCAATTATAACAATCTCTTCCCACCCCCATCATTCCACTTTTACATGGTTGCAAGCACTTCTGTAGTTCATTGTTTTTCTTCTTTACAAACGGAAGTTCAGAGTCTTGAGTAAAGCCTCATCATGGAAAATGACAGCCTCATTTGGAAGCATACTTGAAACATATAAGGAGGCTCATGGCCCATGCACTTTTAGGAACTGTCCCTCTAGAGAAGGTCCTGCATTAGTCTCTTCCTACAGAGACAGCTAGGTTGGAGAAGGGGAGACGTCATTACCTCCAGGCAAAATGGCCATTTTGGTGGTATGCCCTTTTAAAATAGGGGAGAGGAAGAGTCACAGCGTCTATGGCAGCAAAGGCGTCTTACCTCTTGCCCATCTTTGCTGATGTTGTCATCAGCATGCCTGGCCACGATGGAGAGGAACTGTAGGAGGCGGTGGAGGGTGTCGCAGTTGCAGGGAGGTAGAAGGTATATGAGGAGCTGCAAGGTGCCCAGCTGTTCCTCCGGCTCCAACACTAAGCAAGGCAAAAAGAGGTACTCAAATAAAAGGGGAGCCCATACTATTCAGGCACAGAGGAAAGGCCTCCTCTCAATTGTCTCAAGAAAGGGATTATCAAGGCAATTCCCATTTCATGCCTTCACTCATTTGCCCATTGCTTTAGCAATTTACCAGCAAGATTCTATGAAAGATATAAAGCCAAATTAGACCTGGAGAAGTGTAATACCTAGAAAAATAACTGTAATCCAGGTTAAAAAAAAAAAGGTAACTCAATTTCCCTTACTTTCTTCTCCCCCCTTCCCTGGCATTATTCATCACCTAGTTTAAGGATTTCAGTCTTCCATTTTTGGTAAATATCTATTAACAATGGCTGAAAATTGGTGAACATTCTGAAATTTGAGTTTATAATGGATTTAAGGCTCTTTTCTGTTGAGCAATTCACAAGGGACAGATATTTTATTGGCAATAACCAAGATACAGCAAAGACGATGTCTTCTCTCCCTGTTGTGATCCTATTTGAATTGCAGCATTGGAGGAAGAAATGTATGGAGGTTGACCCAGGTTTGGCCTATCTCTCCTCTACCTCCTCCTTTTTTTCTTCTTCATGGGATCTGTAGCTACAGCCCAGAAGCAGCTATGTTGAAAGCCCTGGCACTGGGCTATGGCATCTTGCTTCCCCTGGAGTGTTGCTGCCCTCCTTTCTCACTCTGTATTCTCGTGGTTCCCTCCTTCTTCATACCAGAAACACAAACTCATTTTTAGGCACAGACTCAATGTGAACTCTTGTTGGTACTCTAAGCACTAACTCATAGCACTTTCTACTGTTCTTGGGTTATTTGAAAGCACCTCAAATTCTTCTTGGCTATTTCCATTTGTTTTATTGCAACTTTCTTCTTGTTAATTATTCCCAGGGTAAATCTGAGAAATTCCCCCAAGTAGCTCACTCTTTAGAGGTTGATAAATAAGGACAAAAAGTTATCAGGAAACATATGCATAAAGTTATGATGAATGAGTTGGACATCTTAGTATTCCAGGGCCACTTTCCCACATATGGCTGTATTACGCACAGAGAGTGTTGATGAAAGCTGTGTACAGCTCCCTGGTAAGAAGGGGGTCCGGCATGTCCCTCAGGAACTCTTTCAGCAAGGCTGCCACATCATGAACACTGTGCTCCTCCTCCAGAGAGACATCAATCCCACGGTCAAATTCCTCACGTAACTGGAAAAACAATGGTTCAAGTGGCAGTCACATAACACCATACCTCAATGTGCAGTGCCCAGCAGGAGAAGTGCTGTGACACGTAGCATCTGGAATTAAGACTGCACAGACCCCAAGAAGGGGAAGCAAACAACATCCTCACCTTGATCTGCCAAGTTTACACAGTCCAGCTATGAATATGTGTGTGTGTGTGTGTGTATACATATACATGTATGTGTATGAGTATACCTATACATACATACCTGTATGTGTATGAGTATACCTATACATACATACCTGTATGTGTATGAGTATACCTATACATACATACCTGTATGTGTATGAGTATACCTATACATACATACCTGTATGTGTATGAGTATACCTATACATACGTATCTGTATGTGTATGAGTATACCTATACATACGTATCTGTATGTGTATGAGTATACCTATACATACGTATCTGTATGTGTATGAGTATACCTATACATACGTATCTGTATGTGTATGAGTATACCTATACATACGTATCTGTATGTGTATGAGTATACCTATACATACGTATCTGTATGTGTATGAGTATACCTATACATACGTATCTGTATGTGTATGAGTATACCTATACATACGTATCTGTATGTGTATGAGTATACCTATACATACGTATCTGTATGTGTATGAGTATACCTATACATACGTATCTGTATGTGTATGAGTATACCTATACATACGTATCTGTATGTGTATGAGTATACCTATACATACGTATCTGTATGTGTATGAGTATACCTATACATACGTATCTGTATGTGTATGAGTATACCTATACATACGTATCTGTATGTGTATGAGTATACCTATACATACGTATCTGTATGTGTATGAGTATACCTATACATACGTATCTGTATGTGTATGAGTATACCTATACATACGTATCTGTATGTGTATGAGTATACCTATACATACGTATCTGTATGTGTATGAGTATACCTATACATACGTATCTGTATGTGTATGAGTATACCTATACATACGTATCTGTATGTGTATGAGTATACCTATACATACGTATCTGTATGTGTATGAGTATACATATACACATATATACATATATGTATATATATGAGTATACATATATACATATATGCATATGTATATATGAGTATACATATATACGTATATATATGAGTATACATATATACGTATATATATGAGTATACATATATACGTATATATATGATGTATATACATCATATATACGTATATATGTATACATATATATATAAGCATTATTAAATAAAACTATCTGTGGATTTATTGTTAATGATATATGCAGAAGGGCTTGGTAATGACAACCAGGTTAGGAGGAACACCTAAGAGGTAGAAGACAATGTAGGTCAACTATAAATGTGGGAGGGAGGAATTAATCTATTACACAGCATTTCTGTGTGTCACCAATCCTGCCATGTTTGAATGTTGAAATTTTACTGAGTCACTCAATAAGAAAGCAAAGAGATTTTTTTTCTGCAAAAATGAAATTAAGAGCCCTGATAATACATTTATGACTAAGACTTAAAAGATGATAATAACTAAATAAAAGCTGTCTTATATTTGTCAAAGTAGTCTTATTAACAATTACCAGAAGGATTCCCTGCCTTAATCATTATACTAGGTCTATTATCACTTACAGCAGCAAGAAAACACAGTAGCAAGAGAGTAATAACTCCACACCCTACTTTTATCTCTAGCAGCTCAACTTTTCTTACGCATTGTTCTCTGCTGTAGAAATAATTATGTAACTTCATAAACCTACACTATGCAACAAACTTCTCTAAGAGTTCATTTGTTTTCAATCTTTCATCCATCCATTCATTCAACAAAGATTACTACACATTCCCTGTTACAGGCCCACAAAATACACTAGTGAATAAAAAGGCAAAGTCCCTTTAGAGAAACAAGGTGATAAGCAGGCAATCCCACAAATAATTCACTCTTAACATTGTGGCTAGTGATCTAAGGGAAAAGTGCAGGGTGCTAAGGGGTCATATAACAAAGTAAAATGATGAGTGAGTTAGGGCATATTTCATACTTGAAATCTACTTCTAAGTAAACACTAATTATATTTTTATTGGGTAATCCTTAAATACAACTCCATGCAAAGGTTTCCCCTTTAATGGATCCAGATATAACTGATGAGTAATTTCTGGCACTTGCTACCTGTCCACCTGATGAGAATGAATACCCATCACTGTCCTGAACTACTAATTGATTCCAGACAACATGCCATCAGCGTGTGTCAGGCAGCCAAAACAAAGAAGGCTTCCACTGGCACTCCTCCAACTTGTGATCATTCAAACACACCATGCTTCTTTTCCGAGTATACGTGCATGCAGAAAGAATGGAACATGCAAAGAATTTGGCCTATGAAGTTAATGTGTGATCTTGAATTATGTTTCTTAATCTCTGTAAGCCTTGACAGAAGTGGGTCAAAGAGGCTACTCTCACAGCTGGTTGGCAGATTCAGTGAGATAATATTTGTAAAAATATTCTGCAATTCTGCACAGAAATATTACTGTACTACCTTCCTGCAAGTTCTGTTGTGAAACATTAAATGTTGATCCATTTAATGTTTCTTGTGTAACTATTAAGAATAAAAACCGACCAACCAATCAGAAAACATATTTCTGTTGAAAGCTTTTTTGTCTTGACAAAAAAGATAGATGAGGTATTTATTTAAATTACTTTCAATAATATGAACAAATATCATTTCTTCAGCTTCTTTCAACTAAAATTTATTTTCATTTGAATTCATTTTTGAGTTGCTGAGTTCCTTATTTCCTTCCATTGAAAACAACAGGAAGAAAATAATGCTTTAATTTTCCTTCACCAACAAATGAACTCTTTTCTCAAAGGATGGTTTGCCTTTTATGAAGCCATCATAAACACAAATACCTGCCTCATCACAGGAACCTATTGTTGAAGATCTAATATCAAACTTCAGTTGCAGGAATGTTGCACAGGGCCGAAGGAAACAAAGGAGCACAGTCTCTATGTGAAAAGCAAACTGGGGGTCAATGGTTCTATGGAAACTTCATAAGAATTATTTATTTTTGATAAAGTAAAGCTATAAATATAGCATCTTATGTGAAGGGAATGTTAATGGCATTTTTCATATCACATTTTAGTAAAAGCGGGTGCTACATACAACTTTATATCATTTATTGATTGGTCACTCTGAATTTCCTGCTTTTGCAATTTTCAATAAGATGTTTATAAGTTAGTTTTGTTTGGTTGCACATGGCACCGATACATCCAGACATTTTGCTTTCAAGTGTTTGATCCTAACTGTAACAACATTTCTGAGTTGTTGCCTTTTACCTCCTGGAATTCAATTATAATAGCTTGGAGGGTAAAAAAAAAAAAGATAACCAAAATGGAATTTGCATAAACTTGAACTTTGCAAAAGGTAATTCAATTGAAAGTCATCTGAAACAAAATATAATCTTTACTTTTCACTTACTTGTCTCACTCTCTTTTTTGAGCTTCCAACTCGGAATATCCCCACTGTCTGGAGGCCTGCAAATAAGCAAACAAAATCAACAGTCTTGTTTCATGGCTTGAGACTCTGGAGAAATGAAAATAGAGAGCAGAATGCCAGCACAGTGCCGTAACATGCAGAGCAATAGTAACTTGACAGCATGCAGTATTGCTTCTTTCATCTCACACTATTTCTATTTTCCAGATACTTAAAGGTCAGCCCTTTAAGCACCAGAATTTTATGTTAAGTGTTTCTGATCAAATATTTTTCATGTGATATTTTATATTTCTAATCTTCTCCTTATCAGAGAAAATGAGCTTTTGTTCATTATTCAGAACTGTTACCTAAACACACATTTTATAGGGATTCTAATGCTTTATCAATTTCTAAAAGATATTTCTTGTTCGTCTGATGATAATTAAAGTGTGCTTCTTAAAGAAAATCTAGAAAATGCAGAAAAATGTAAAAATAATATACTTTTAGAAATACCTGATGCAGAAATAATCACTCTTCATTTTCTTTTCTTTTCTTTCTTTTTTTTTCCTTTTTTTTTTTTTTTTTTTCGAGATAGATTCTCACTTTGCTGTCCAGGCTGGAGAACAGTGGCGTGATTACGGCTCACTGCAGCCTTGACTTCCTGGGCTGCAGTGATTCTCCCACCTTAGCGTCCAGAGTAGCTGGTACTACCAGCACATGCCTCCATGCCTGACTAATTTTTGTATTTTCTGGAGAGACAGGGTTTTGCCATGTTGTCCGGGCTCAAGCTCAACTCCTGGGCTCAAGTGATCCACCTGCCTCGACCTCCAAAATTGCTGAGATTACAGGTGTGAGCCACTGTGCCTAGCTAATCTTTCATTTTTTAAAATCCAGCCTTTTCTACATGAATGTAGGTATTTTTACATAGTTGAGATCACACTGCATATATATAATATCTATTGACAGAGAGAATGTTACTGCCTTCCCTCATTATCATGTCACATGAATTTTCACTCATGCTAGTAACAATTCCTTATAAATGTCACTTAAAAGAGATAAAAGACTACAAATTGGGTATAGTGTATACTGCTTGGGTGATGGGTGCACCAAAATCTCACAAACCACCACTAAAGAACTTACTCATGTAACCAAATACCACCTGTTCCCCCAAAATCTGTGGAAATATAAAAAAGATGCAAAATATTCTATTGTATGAATGGGCCATAATTTACTCCATATTCCTCTCTGAATGGTGCACAGGTCCCCAAAATATATATGCTTATTTTTCTATTATAAATGACCCTATTGTGAACAATTCTGTGCACACGTTTTTGTTCACATTTCTGATTGCTTTTCCTAGGATCATGTCCTAGATATGAAAATATAGTGTCAGTGCTGAGGTTGAGAAACTCATTTCTAAAAAATTAGGTCTCTCAAAAACACAAGTAATTTCACTATCACATATTAGAAATTTCAACAATAGTTCCTTAATAGCATTAAATTTCCAGTCAACATCCACATAAAGGTCACACACTCATATGGTCGATGTGCCTTTTAGTCTCTTAATCTGTGTTTCCTCCATTTCCTTTCTCCTTATAATTGGTTTGGTGAAGAAATCTCAGTGATTTCCTACTGTAGGTCTTCATATTGTTTGGATGTGGACACTCCATAGTGTCATTTGTATGTTCTTCTCTCTCTTTTATTTTCTGTAAAGAGATAGCTAGAGCCAGACATTACTCTGATTGTGGTGTGATTTTATAGGGCAAGAATACTTCACAAAAAGTATTGTGTACTTCCTTTGGGAGCATGAAATGTCTGAATGGCTCTCATTTTTCTATGCCAGTCATTAATCATTGCCATTGATGAGCATCATGTATATTAATTCTTTCATTGGTGGCTCATTTTCTCTTCATTTGGGACAATCAGTTATGAGAGTGATGGGATATTGGAGCTGCTAACCGCCATTTGAAGCCACATGAAGAGAACTGGTCTGAGAGTAAAGCCAGCAAACAGAGGACACTTATGACATCGTTTGAATCCTGGATCCAGCTGTGCCTAAATTTAGATCAGGCTCCCAGTATATAAAGATTGTTGTTGTTATTTGGGGGGAGGTCACTTTGCTTAATCTAGTTTTATCTGAGTTCCTTTCTCTTGCCACTGAAAAATTTATGACTAGTACAACATATAATTAAATCAGAAAGAATTGTATTTTTTTAAATATAGAATTGGGGTCTTGCTATATTGCCCTGGCTGATCTCAAACTCCCAGGCTCAAGTGATCTTCTTGCCTTGGCCTCCCAAAGTGTTGGGATTACAGGCGTGAGCCACAGTGCCCAGCCTTAAATCTTTATAACATTATTTCTTTACATCCAGAAACAAAGTAAACATCTCAATTTGTTTTAGTTGTGTTTTCCATCTCTTGGTAGAAAGAGAATAGTCCCACCTGTGTAGAAAACGTCCTTATGTGATATCTTGCTTCTGTAGAAATTTTAATTATTCAGAAACCATGTGAAAATAAAAAAAAATGCAGCCAAAATTAAAATTACTGTGACCTACTATTAAAGTTTTCTATTTCGTACATAGAAGATTCATTCAGTTCATTCAGAGTCTATTTCTCTCTATATAATAATATATGCCAGGTACTATTCTAAGTACTGTATGCACATTAATTAATTGAATGATTGCACAACTTTTGAGGCGGGTACTTACGTTCATTTTGCAGATGAAGAAATATAATTCTGTATTTTATTCTAGATAGTGTGATTATCCTGTTTTCAAGCTTCCAAAGTGATAGAAGCAATAAATTAGGCAATTTCATTATTGTGCAAACATCATAGAGTGTACATACACAATCCTAGATGGTATAGCCTACTATACACCTAGGCTATATGGTAGAGCCTAGTGCTCCTACACTACAAACCTGTACAGCATGCGACTGTGCTGAATACTGTAGGTAGCTGTAACAAAATCTTAAGTATTTGTGTATCTAAATATAGTAAAGGTACAGTGAAAATACAGTATTATAACCTTATGCAATCACTATTGTCTGTGCAGTCAGTCATTGAGGGGAATGTCATTATGTGGTGCATGACTGTGTGTGTGTGTGTGTGTGTGTGTGTAGAGAAAGAGATGTACATTCAAGATACATAGGTGATACACAGGCATGTGAAAGATAAGGTGGAAAAAAATTAAAAGAACCTACACTTAAAATTTTGTATAAACAAATAAGATTTTACTACATTAGTTTTATTAGGTCATCCATATGTTATCCTATGATTTCCATTGTAATAAGAAATTTAAATATATCCTTAATGATTTTAAAATAAAGTTCCATTTTTATTAGAAGGAAACAGATGAGAATGTTAACAGTAGCTATGTCTATATGGTAGCCTCAGAATTTTCTTTGCTTTCACATTTACTTTTTTATTACAATGAGCATATTATTTTTATAGTCAAAAAAAGTAACTAAGTTTTTCCCATGTACATAAAACACATGCTAACACTATAGCAAACAAACTTAGTTTATGAAAATGGCAGTTTAATAAGCCAGAAGTCTAAATTTCAGAAAAATTTTTAAAGAACTGTATATCATTCTTAAGTCAACTTAGTAACTAGAATTGAGTTGCAAAGGGTGACTTGGAGAAATTTTAAGTGGACAGCTTCCACAAAAATGCAAATAGCAATATGTAAACCTCTTGTCAAAAATGATGTATTTTCTATTCACTTAAGCAATGATTCCCCAATTTTTTTTTTAAGTTGGACTCTTACTTTTTAAAGGAACCTTTGTGAGTAACCTCCTAGGCTACTTTTATGTATAAACAATAAAAGTGGCTCTGGTCTGTTTAAAAGAGGTCCTGGTGACAAACCCAGCCCAACAGACCTGATCCTTCCCTAAATTGCTTGGCCTCCAAGGTAACTTCTGAGGACTACTGGGAGCTAAGCAGTCTGAATATCATCAAGTTGATTCACCCTCTCCTCCAATCTTGTTTAGCCCCACAATCTCTTAAGCAAACACTCACATCTGTACACTTTCACACAGGAAATTTCAGTTCAGAGCTTGATCAAATGAACACAGAATTGACATTGGGTACTTCAGTGAATGATGCTTGAATAAATGAAAGTCCTTAGTACTTTAGACAGACAAGTCTACTTACCATGTTTTTCTAGGTGCTGACAGCAGCTGTCCACCAGCCTAGGGACCTGTCTGTAAATAGGATTCAGACTGAGTTTCTTATCTCTGGCTTTTTCCTTTTTACTTTGAGCCTCAGCAGGCAAGGAAAGTTGTAAAGCTTCTAGTAGTCGAGACTGATTGTCATCAAGATCGGTGATAGAATCCACTGACATGGCACCCTGCAAGTGACACAGAGCCGTGAACATAAAGTACAGATAGCCAAAAAAACCAGCTGCCCCCAGATGCTACCAATACATACTTTTGCTCATGACTCTTTAGCACACTTGAAATAATACTGCTTGATGTCTTTAATTGTTCTGTTTGTAAATTAAAAGAAAAAAGATGCCTTTTGAAAAAGTTAGAAAACCTCTACAAGATTTCCTCAAGCTAATAGCAGTTACAATTTCAACAATAGACAACATTTTCCAAATGGAAGAACAAGCGATGGGAAACATATAATTAAGGTATTTTGGCCCAACCACTTCATTTCTTGAAACAAGAAAAAAATTACATACTCAATGAATGAGGTAGTCAGAGAAGTCTTGTAAATAAAAAACTCAACTACGGCTCTAGGAAGTAGATTTTTAAAATAGAATGATTCCATAAAACAGCCTTAGCTTAGTTTTTCCGAGAAACAGCACAAAGTGCTTTATTAGAGAAGTGGTCCTGGGAAACACCTGTAGGGGAGGGGGGATATGAGACAAGGAAGGAAAGGCACCTAATGAAGGGAGTATTATCAAGCCTATTATCATTGTGGGCAACTGGAGCTCAATCTTTCTGGGGAGCTCTAGGAGACAGCTGTAGATCATGCACCTTAGAGCTATCCCTATCAAGTGAGAGAGCCGGGGTATTTATACACCAGGCCTCAGGAATCACTGCTTAAGGGTAGCCTCTGGTGGGGGCAGAGAGATAATATTATCTCCTAAGTACTTACAGCCTGCCATTTGGATAGGCTGGGTGCCTCTAGCATCAGAGAAAGCCCTCAGCAAATAAATAAGGTGTTGGCAGATGGAAGGTGAGCTGGTATGCTAGGAATGGTAAAGGGTCAGCAAAAGGGAGCAGGGCACCAATCGCATTTGCCGCACCCATACTTGATGAAGCACTGAGAAAGCAGTTGGCTAGCCAGGCCTGGACAGACGAGAGGGCATTTGGGAGAACCATTGCCTGAGCCCTACAGTCCCAGAAAGCTAAAATTTAGAGTTTTAGTGTTATTGTTGTATGACAATACACAGTCTGAGACACAATGACAGAATTAGAAGAACAATTCCATCATGCAAATTCAGGAATTCCATAATTTTGTAATTTCTTCATTTTTAAACATAGTCAATACTGCAGAAACAGCAATGGATCAGGTCTCCCTCTACCTTGGACAAGCCCTAAATGTTAGGGGCTGATTGAAAAATGTTGGTTTTAAGTGGGAAGTGTCTGGGGTTTTAACTAGGGCAGTCTTCAACAGCTGGAGGTGGCAAAAATTTCAGGTCTCCACGTGACAGAGAAAAAAGGGAGAGAGGGTCAGGCGTGGCGGCTCACGCCTGTGATCCCAGCACTTTGGATCACTTGAATTCGAAGGTTCAAGACCAGTCTGGGCAACATAATGAGACCACATCTCTACTAAAAATAATAATAATAATAGCTAGGTGTGGTGGTGTGCGTCTGTAGTCCCAGCTACTGGGGAGGTTGAGGCAGGAGGATCACTTGAGCCCAGGAGATTGAAGCTGCAGTGAGCAGTGATCATGCCACTGCACTCCAGCCTGGGCAACAGAGCAAGACCCTGAGTCAAAAAATAAAAGATAAAAATAAAATGCAGATTTGTTTTACAAAAGGGAGAGAAGATCTTCCAGTGACCTGGAAGCTTTAGAGATGCTTATCAACTGACTCAGCCAATCACCAACCAGTTTGCATGAACAATTCAAATAATAGCACAGTACCTAGAACATAGTACTTAACAATTGGTACCATATTGTTAGAGTATTTGAAAGAGGATATAGAGAGGATTCTATGGTTCTGTTTGAGAAAAAGAAATGCTCCATTGATAAGGAAAAAGCTCATTGTTTATGAAGACCCACCGCCAATTCATTTGGCCAGGCATGTTCTCAGACTGGTGATGAAGAAAGTATTAATAGCTAAAACACCAGGCCCTGCCCTCGAGCCTCACAGTCTAGTGGGCAAGTATGGCAAGACTGACAGATTACAAGAGACCAGAATTAATGGTGATATTGTCGAATGTTTAGGAAAGCATGGAGCACAGATGTGACAAAGGAGGGACACCCAACAGCTTCAAGAGGAGACAGGACAAGGTCTGAGGCTATGCAAGGTGCCACATGCCCAGTGCACATTCTTCATTAATGGCATTGTTGACAGATACCTGAACACCAACTACATATCCAGTTTTCACATGAATAAAAACGCAAAGAATAACTGTACATCTTCAGTTTTCCTAGCACTGGTGTCAGAGCAAATACTGGCCACCTCACCCTCCTCCTAGCCCGAGGAGCCGGTTCCGGGGTGTTTGGGGACGTTGACTCATTCGGTGTTTCTGAGGTTGAGCTGAGAGATGAGTTACTGCTTGAGAGTTCTTTGTTTTGTCTTTTATTTCCAAATGGGAGGAGGGAAGCCACAAAGTCAGATGCATCTTTCTGCTCGTCCCTCTGCAAGTCCTGCTTGAGTTTATAGGCCCTGTCATTCGCAATGACTTGGGATAAGGGCATTCCAAATGCCTGTGGGATGAATTCTGGAATCAAAAAACAGACATTCACTTTTCACTTTCAGAGACTGACTGGTCCAGTGAACACTCTCATTTATGTTTCAGACCTAAGTAAGAACAGACATATTCAAAGGAATGTTTTCTGAAGAATTGACTCATCAATCAAAATAAAAAGGTGACATTTGTGTTAATCAGAATGGCCCAAGTTTCCATTTCAATAAAGAAACTAGTATTTATAAACACACATCTTAGACATTTAGGTGTCTAGTTTTTCTCCATGTCTCAAGTCTATCCATTCATTCAACAGGCATTTATTAAATGCCTACTATATGCCACAACAAGCTAGGCAATGGGAGGCGCAAAGCTTATAAAAGGTACAGTCCTTTCTCCTGAGGTGTTCAGAGTGTGGGGTGGGGTGAAGGAGTGGATAATCAGAAATGCAAATCAAGATAACAGAGTGACTATCAGGTGTTAGAGAGATGCATGAAGCTAAGGCTGAAATTTAGTTAACTGAATACACGTTGAGGTTCCCAGTAAGAGTTAGCATGTGAAATGATAACCTGACAGGCAGAGGAGCAGCTTGGGAACTGGTTGGGAAGAAGTCCACTCTGTTTTCGTTGTGTTCCTCATCCCCACATTCTATTTCCAGCCAGCTAGGTTGGGGCTGTCACTCTGGTGATCTACACTCAGGCCATTCTACTGGCCACATGCAGAGTGGACTCAGCCACTAAATATCTGGTGGGAGGCCCAGGAAACAATTTGTTAAATCCTTTAGTAAGGAGAATTTGGGGAAAGGGGCATAGTGCAGAAATCAATGGCTTTATTTGGAGACATACATAGAGTTCCTTTCTGAATTTCTGTCGTAAATCTGTTTGTATACATGTACCTTGGATCCTTAGGGCCAGGAGTTTTATTGGCAATATTTTAGATTCATGCTGAAAGGCACTAAATAATGTAATCAAATGTATTATTCTTTTTAGACTCCAAATTAGGTCTCCTAGCAGCAGTAAGTTGGAATCTAACCTCTCCATTGTTTCTTATAAGCCCTATGAATGAAACTAAAATGATCAAGGGAAAATAATTCTAAGGTTGGTTGTTCTTTGAAAGAAAAAGCTAACATTAAATCAGGTAGAAAGAGACTTTAAAAGGTTTTCCTCCTTGATCCATGGCAACATTTCAAACATCATGGGGCTAATGACCAAGTCTCCAGTAAAAGCAGAAATGCTACTTGAAAAGCCTGCACCTCTGGTTCTATCACAGCATGCAATTTGTTTTGAAGTAAAAAAAAATAAATAAAAACTTTAGTATTTTGGGATTTTCAGAGGATGCTTGCCATTCTTTAGCAATAAGGTTGGTGATATATGGTAATAAAAAATAATTAGGTACTTCTCCTTTGAGTGATCAATTTAGACAGTGTAGTGAGGTGTAATTCTCACTATTGATAATAGGCTGTGTCTACTACTAGCAAAATTAGAAACCAAAGGGGATAGTACCAGACCTCCTGTTATGTACCCTGAGGAGATATATATAAACACACACACATACACATAATCTTGTCTGTAGAAATGATCAAATATTACTTTTAAAAGGTTGGAAAAGTCTGGAGACATGTGGATGGTAAGGCTGACAGCTACATGAAATAACAGAAACAGAGGGGATAATAAGAGTGAAAAGAACATTGATAAATGTAGCAAGTGACACATCTGCTCAGGTGGGCATATACATGGCAGGGATTTACTATAAGATGGGGACTACTGAGCCCTTTCCCAGTCATTTTTTCCATCTAAGGAAAACCAACCAGACTCGTTTAGAGACTTCTTATACTTCTGGGGCAGATCTTCCCCACCAGCAAATAATTCTGCCTCCTGTTTCAGGAGAAAAGCAACCAGCAGGTGCAAAAGCTCCAACTCTTCACACCTGCTGAACCTGCGCCCTCCACCACCTCCTTTGCATGATATGTAGGTGTGACTTGGCATCCTGCCAGCCTTTCTGCCTCTCCCTGGTTCCCATGCTTTCCCACCTGCCATTCAACTATGGCTAACTTTAAACCATGGATAATGGCGTACTGCACTCAAGAGCTCAAAAAAATTATCCTAATACTCTTAGGTGTAAATAGGTTCAGCAATTTTCTGTAAAGGGCCAGATAGTAAATATTTTTGGCTTTGTGGATATGGCTGGGGCTTAGAATGGCCAGGATGCAAAATGATAAGGTGCTCGCATTCAGCATGGGGCAAGTGCAGAGTCAGCATGCAGACTTAGCATTTCTTTCAATTCTGTGGCCTAGGGGCTCCATTTGTCTCACTCCAGCCTCCGCACTGTTGGCAGGTTGCAGTCTTTGTAGCAGCTACTCAACCTGCCAGTTTAGCAGGAAAGCAGCCACAGACAGTAAGTAAATGAATAGGCATGGCCGTGTTCTAGTAAAGCTTTATTTACAAAGATGGCTGGTGGGCCACCCCTGCTATAAATTACATCTTCTTCTGCCTGTATCTTCAACCTCTTTTTTTCTACCAGATATTTTGTACTAAATATATTCAAGCAGCTACTTCTTAAAAAAATAAACAACCTTCGACCCACTCTTTTCTTTTCTCCATGGTTTACCCCCTCTCCTTTTGCCACAGTTAAAATTGTCTAAAGTGTTTCCTTTACTTTCTGACCTATAACTTTCTCACCTACCACTCTTTCCTCACTTCATCCCGTCTAGCTGATACCTCCATTAGATCCTAAAGCAGCTCCCTCTAAATAATTGCTGTCTTCAGGGTCATTAAATTCAGTGTTTTTGACAGCTCTGTTTCATTTGCCCTTTTGTCAGCCTTTAATCCTGATTGCCATTTCCTGAAATGCTCCCTGTCCTTTGCATCCTGGATATACTAACTGGGTTTTTCTCTACCTCTCTGGCTACATTCTTGCCCCTTTTTCTGGTTTATCATCTTCTACCTGGGTTTTCAATGTGGAAGGTCCTCAGAGCTCAATCTTAACCATCCTCATCACTCTGGTCTCTCTCTGTAAGTGACAGCACGATGCCCATAACTTAAACTTCCGTCCATAGACATTTCACACCTCATTGCTACCTCTAGCTCAGACCCCTTCCTTGAGCACCAACCACTTCTTCCACCTTCATATCTGGATGTCCCAAAGGCATTTCTTACTCTTCATCTTCCCTTACCAGGTCTTACTCAGATTTCCAAAAGTTTGCCTGTTCTTCATGTGGGAGAACCAGAAATCTGAGAGTCATCCTTGATACTCCAGTCCTTCTTACATCCCATTTTCACTCCGTCATCAAATCTTTATCATGTCACTTTCACATTATCTCTTTTTTCCATTTACTTCTCTCCACTTCCATGATCACTCCCACCCTAGTCTAAGGTACCATTATCTTTCTCCTGAACTTCCAAATCAGAAGTCATGCTGTGGCCCAGTACTGTGTGAGCTGGCCCCTTCCTAACCTTCTTAGAAACCACACACTCCCTGGTTCTTTCTTCTCTTCTTATCCTAGAAGTACTAGCACTCAATGACAACATTCAATATATGTTCTTTGAGAATTTCTACATAGTGATAACTGATAACTTGATTATTCTGCTATTTAATATGGAGCAAAATTAAAAGTTGTATGAGCTATTTGTATATAGTGTTACTTCACAGCTCACATACAGTGACATACCTAGACAGTGAGGAAAATAAAACATGATACAATATGCTTTCACCAAAAAGAAAAGTGCCAGAATCGAACTCTTTCCAGATTGTATGTGGATACATATATGGCATAATCTGAAAATGTCCTGGCAGGGGTTGTGGGGGGTACAATCTCCCAGAGTTACATCATAGTAAAACCTATTCCCCATGTGCTCAGTTTAGGAAGCACATTAATAAAAAAAGTAGCTATTTTTAAAATTACTTAGTTTTAAAATTACTTTTGACACAGAAATTTTCTGAAGTTCTGAAAGTTTTAAAAACACTTTTGGTTGCTAAGAAATATAACTAAGAGAAATTAAGGACTTGGAATTATTCTGTATGAAAATATGTTTTCTAATTAGTGTCAATCTTGAATTAGTTCCCATATGTAAATCAAAAGTCACACGGGCACTGCTTAAGTGGCATGAGGAACATAGGAGTGTCACAAGATCCGCTATATATCAAGGCAATTAAATAACATACAGGATATGATTCATTCTGATGAAATCAATTAATATGGTAGCATATCAACCATTTATGAATCACTATTGGGAGAGCAATTCTATTCTAAAAGGCTGCTTCTATTTATTTTTAGATGACCTAACTCAAGAGATCATTTAGAGTTTCCTGTTTTCCTTCTTTTACTCTTGGATTCAAATGATCGTTTTTCACATGTGCAGCTGTTACAAACCCAAATGCTAATATGCAACTGGAAGGAAATAATGTGAATAGATTACATCTGTGCCAGACTGGCACCCCGTCCTCCTCACACCCTGGTTCCCAGGACATCCATGTAATGACTCTCAGTGTTGACATGGACAGGGCTTTATGTTCTGAAAAGATGCCATGTAATTAACCTTCACTTAAGCCTAGATTAGTTTGTTTTTAAACATTAAAGCTACTTAAATTTTTTTTTTTTTTGCCATGAAGCCTGATATTTTGGGTGGGTGATATGTCTTTTCTTTGGAACCACCAGGATCTGCCTTCCTTTTCCCACTTAGCTACCTTTGAGGCAGTATAGAACATTTCAGAGTTTTCACTGAGCCTATGTAAATATGATTTAGTTTTAAAAACCTATAATGGCCCAGTATGTATTGTTCGCTTACTTCCCTGGCCCTTCCTTCCATGTTAATTGGAATTCTTGCTTCCTGCTGCTTTGTATATATAATACATGCAAGCAAACACACATCTCCTTCTGTTAAGGGAACATCTCATCATTCTGTTGAGGGAACCTCCTGCAAAAATGCTCATTCTGCTTAGTCTAGCCAAATGGACACTTTCTGAAAAATCACCTAAAGTCCACATTAGATGTATTTAAATCCCAATATCAATATCATCATCCTAGAATAAACCAAGTTTAAAAGAGAATACATTATTAATACTAACCTGAGTTATCCCTTTAATATGCTCTATACATATGGAAAATTGCTCTAATCTCGAGACATAAAAGTGCTCTACTGCAGGAATAGAATGAGCAAAAACTCTAGTTTAAAAGAGCAATGCTGGGTATTAATATTTAGGTCATTACAAAAATAAGGGCACAGACATATCAACAATTAAATATAACACAATTTATCAGACTGTAATAGCTAGCTGGACAACCCTTAGCCCTAATTATTCCAGCAGCAGATTCTGCTGTGACAGAATGTGGCCTGGTGCGTATCCTAGTTAATATGGATCAGAGTTCTTATCTAGAAGTTGCACATTAGACGCTGTTAAAAACACCCATGCCTGAGGTATCCCTGAAGAACAATGAACTCAGACTCCCTGGGGTGGGGGTCTTGGACTTTTTAAAGGTTCCACAAGTGATTCTATTGTGTAGTCAGGGGTGCGGATCACTGACACTTTCACCTTCCTTTTTCCAATTTGAGATAAACATTTGAAATGTCTGAAGATATTTGGGTTGAGGGTGGTGTTACTGGCATCTAATGAGTAGAGGCCAGGGATGCTGCTAAACATCTCACAATACACAGGATAGCCCCTACCCCAGATAATTATCCAGTCTAAAATGACAACAGTAGCAAGGTTGAGTAACCTCACTCCAAAGGAAGTAAAACAATGCTTTTCCATTCTTTAGAATTCTTCACCTTTTTTTAGTCTAACGAACCAAATGTCATGACTGTTCAAGATACAGGTGTAGAGACTGAGATCAATGGTATGGAATAGCTTTTGTCCAATACTGATCCCAATGCATGTTTTAATACCCTTGGTTTCATCGCCTTCTATTACTTTTAAAGCAGAAATTCTATCATTATATAAAAGGACTCCAAGATGAGATGTGTATGGCTGTTCTCATTCAAGACTCGTTGACTGTGTCACATAAAATGAAAAGAAATGCATACAACCGTACCATTCAGCAACCACTTCATAACAGACCATAAAAATAAGCAGCAAAAAGTGCGGTGGCTCATGCTTGTAATCCCAGCACTTTGGGAGGCTGAGGCAGGAGGATCACGAGGTCAAGAGTTCAAGACCAGCCTGGCCAACATGGTGAAAGCCCATCTCTACTAAGAATACAAAAATCAGCTGAGCGTGGTGGTGCGTGCCTGTAATCCCAGCTACTTGGGAGGCTTAGGCAGGAGAATTGCTTGAACCTGGGAGGCGGAGGTTGCAGTGAGCTGAGATTGCACCACTGCACTCTAGCCTGGGCGACAGAGCAAGACCCTGTCTTGAAAAAAAAAGGCACAAAAAATTGGACTGCTTCAATGGGGCTCAGGTATCCATTATGTGAGCTTGAATGTCAGTTTTAAATGACCATAAATACCTCAGAGAGTGGCTAAAGTTTTAGTTCCCTAAATAGATGCACAAGGGAACACAAAACAGTAAGATGAGAGTAAACAATTCCCAAAACATATGAAGCAAAAGATGAGTATACTGTGATCAAACATAAAAATGCTGAGAATGCACTTACAAGTGGGAGCTAAACATGTTCATATGGACACAAAGAAGGGAACAAGACACACTGGAGCCTACTTGAGGGTGGAGGGTGGGAGGAAAGTGAGAACTGAAAAACCACCTATTGGGTACTATGGTGATTACCTGGGTGATGAAATAATCTGTACAACAAACTCTTGCAACACACAACTTACCTATATAACAAACATTCACATGTACCCCTGAACCTAAAACAAGAGTTAAAAAAAAATACTAGGCCGGGCGCGATGGATCATGCCTGTAATCCCAGCACTTTGGGAGGCTGAGGCGGGTGGAACACAAGATCAGGAGATCGAGACCATCCTGGCTAACGTGGTAAAACCCTGTCTCTACTAAAAATACAAAAAAAAAAAAAAAAAAAATTTAGCCGGTTGTGGTGGCAGGCGCCTGTAGTCCCAGCTACTTGGGAGGCTGAGGCAGGAGAATGGCATGAACCCGGAAGGTGGAGGTTGCAGTGAGCCAAGATCGTGCCACTGCACTCCAGCCTGGGTGACAGAGCGAGGCTCTGTCTCAAAAAACAAAACAAAACAAAACAAAAAAACTAATAGCCACTGACTATTCCCTAAAGTTCCTGGATCTTTAAAAAGGAAAATACTTGTTAACTCAAGTGAATATCTAATCTGGGAATTCTTAATTTAGGGGGTGGTAGGGTGGGCATTGGGTGAGTTTCAGGCCTTTGATAGAGCATCATCATTGTCAATGATTCTTAAAGGGCTCTGTGACCCCCAAAATGTTAAGGGCATTTGCTTTAACCTATCTTGGCTGAGGCAATGTAACAAAGTAAAATGTAAGCATTCAGGTTAGTTGCAAATAAATATTTTCCAACTGGGTGAAAAAAAAAATGCTGAGAATGGCCTATCTTCAGTAATCCATGAGGATGAGACTGTTTCTTTCCAGTAGTCGTGGTAGGTGAATTCAAACTCTCATTAAACTAACCCTGCCTGTCTGGATTTGCCAGACAGCTGGTTAGCATTAGAGATGCTCTCCATAGCTTCTCAACCCAGGTCTTCTTTATGTATAGCTGATTGGTCAAAATAATAATTGGAACCACAAACTTGGCCGAGGTCACACTCTCCTCAAACCAGCTGAATTCATCAGTTCAGTACAGGGCTGCTCAAACACAGAAGAGTAGACCAAAACAGCCCTTAATGACATTCCACTGTAGAAATCCAGTTTTCATAACAGAGTTGAACCACGTATATCTATGCAATTCAATAACCCCACCAAATTTAACCATTATGCTCCATGGAAGATGCATTTACATTAGTTACTTTACCCTTTACCTTTGTCTTTGTTTTTCTCCTTTCCTAGTGAATCCAGTTTCTTTCTTAAAGATTTCTTTCTCTTTTGTCCATCTGTAAATATTAAAAGGAGAAGTTATAGAGATAAACATATAAGTGATATTTTACAGTATCGATAATTACATTTGAGCGAAAGTATGGCTTTTCTCTTACTTCACTTATAATTTGACATTTTAAGCAGAGTAACAGCTCTGAGAATACATGAAAATCCTGACTTGGATAGCACATATTACCAGAATTTTGGTGTATATCCTTGAATTTCCTTTCAGTCATGGAATGATAGGAAACTTACCTCCTTTGGAAGTAATTTAGCTTTGACATTTAGATAGGTTTAATTTTACTATTATCTAAGTCTCTTCCTCTTCTCTGTGGTTACATAACTTAATGTTCATCTTGAACCAAATCTCCATGAGAAGAGAATTAACAGCATGTATAGCTTTGACATTTACGAGCTAGGAGAGTATAACTGGATAAACAAATGGATTCGGAGGTCCATAGAACTTAGGTCTAACTATTGCTGCACAATTTACTATGTGACTTTGGACATGTCTTTGTGTCCTCATTTATAAAATGGGAATATCACAAGGTTGTTGTGAGAATTAAATGAAACAACACATATAAAGCTCTTCATAGGGAGCCTAACACAGTTCAGGCTACTTTCTTTGTGGGGAGTTCCATGGTATAGCTATACTGCAATTTAGTTAACCATTCCTCCATTGATGAACATTTTGGTTGTTTCTTATTGTTTACTATAATAAGTAAGAAATACATTCTTTTACAGTCTAGTATTTGCAACAAATGTACTTAATGTGTCCGTTTAACTCACCAAATAATAAAGATACCACTTATATCAGTGGGCAGCTGCAATCAAATTCCTGGGCTGTCATCATAAAATATTGGCATTCATCATTGCCAGAATGCATTTTGAGGTTATGCAGCTGTCAACTTAGCATGTGGGAGGTGCAAATTCAGAATCCACACTGTGATCAAATAGGTGACATGCAGACCATGCCACAAGGAAAATATGGTGAAAAAAATGATTAAGAATTGTTTGTACAGGACACACTAAAACTGTAAAGAAAGAGATTCAGCCCAATACATTTAAAAGCAAGACTATAATATCAGGATAAAACAGAGTAAGCATTATGAAACAGAAATGAGCATTCCTGTATCCTCACAGAATTACAGATGCCCCCAACTCCTCATTTTTGGAAGGTAAAAGAACTTCACAATATAATCAACAGGCACATTCAATCCT
Organism: Pongo abelii; assembly: GCF_028885655.2. NCBI lineage: Eukaryota > Metazoa > Chordata > Mammalia > Primates > Hominidae > Pongo > Pongo abelii. The sequence goes on from NC_072008.2 coordinate 11,225,326, forward strand.
TCCTTCTTTTCAAAGATTTCAAAAATGACTCTCCTGCCACCAAAAGAAAATAGTTCATAAGAATCTTCACTCTTGTAGTCACGCAATTTGTATAGGGGAAATTATGTAAATTGGTTGTAATGTAATGTAATTGATGGCAACAGCCATCAATCTCTCCCATTATGTATGTGTTCATAGATATGAACAACATCTAAAAGATGATCTACTAGGGCCTGCCGTGACTTATTACACAGACTGTAAACATACTAACTGTACAAGATTCTAATCTGTTCTCCAATTAGGCCTTACAGGTCTTTTACTCTGTAACACTTTGTTCATAGCTAGTTCATATCTCAAATGTATTTCACAGTAACAAAAATTCTTTCATTTCAATAGTTGACCCAGCAGAATAACTAAACCATCTATTAAAGCTTAAAAGATTTAATTTTTCATAACCAATGGGCAGATCCTAAAATTCAAACAAGCTGTCAAAAGTCAGAATACATACCACATAGAGGACATTATTTTTAAAAGATAGAATGATTCTTAAATACTTAAAACTTATGTATTCTATGTAGATGTGTATAAATACAAATGTTCTGTCTAAGTAATAATCATAAGTCCAACTCCAACATATCTAATAGACAAGACTATTGCTAGTACCTGAGAAACTACCTGTATGCTTCCCTCCTCCTAGCCCCAGATAATTACTAGTCTGACTTTTGCAATGATCAATTATCAGATTTTATTCATCGTTTTACCATCTATTCATGCATTTGTAAAGAATATGATTTTGTTTTTCCTGTTTTGGGATGCATAGAGATGGAATCACATTATGGATACTATTTCTTGCCTTGTTTATTTTGTTCACCAACACTGCATGAGATTCATCCTGTTGAAGCAGGTAGCTGTAGATCATTCCTTTTGATTGCTATATAGTAGGGGTTTTTGGTATGAATATACCACAGTTCATTTCCTCATTGAACTGTTGATGGTATTTGAGTTGTTTCTAGCTTGGGGTTAATAGGAACAATGTTTTTGAAAAATTTTGCTCATGTCTTCTTATGAGCATGTATGTACACAAGTCTCCCTGAGACAGTGGTTCTTAAAGTGTAGTTCTGGGACCAGAAGCATCAGTATCGCCTGGGAACCTGCTAGAGGTACAAACTGTCTATGGTCCCACTCCAGGTATGCTAAATCTGGAACTCTGGGGTGTCACCCAGCAATGTGTGTTTGAACACACCCTTCAGGGGATTATGGTGCACGTTAACGTCTGGTTCACATTAAAGTCCGGAACCACCACTCCAGGGTATATATGTAAAAGTTGCATTGCTGGATCTGTGTATATGCAATCTCAGACTTTATTTGGTAAAATCAAGCTTTTCAAAATAGTTTTGCTCATTTGTATTCCCACAAATATGAGAGTTTACATAATCTCACAAGGATAATATATACTTTAAACTCCAAAACTCCAGACAACATCTTGAAGTCTCCTTACAGGCAAAGTATGATCTTTGAGAATGCTGGCCTATTAAAAAACACTTAATTACTTACAACAAAATTTTTTCACTTAATTAGATAGCGGTGAACGTTACGAATAGGTAACTATACAAAATGATGGATGACGTGCAATAATGTGAAATGAAGCATTGCTTTAGCACACCATTTTCTCTTTTAAAATCCTCAGCAAAATGACCAGAGATGCACAATGCAACTGCTTATTCCTCTTCTCCTTTGTGATTAATCTGTGGTTTGTCTTGGAGTCCCCCATTTTTGAAGAATAAAATGTCTCATCTTTTGTTCTCATAAAGCACAGAAAACTTGCTCAAGAGGCTTATGTGCTTGCAACCATACAGAACAGTTTATGTTCCACCAGCTCCTTGGATGGCAATAAGTGTGGTTAAACGCCATTCTGTCTTTTAAAGAAATGCAAGCTCCACAACTACCAATACTGCACAGAAGTGTTTTCATGGTGCATGTGGTGATGAGTGCATGCTTGCTAACTGCTCCCAGTGTGTGCACTGTCTTACAGACAACAGTGACCTGCAGGAAGAACTGGGGTAACATGTCCTGATAAAATACATCTTGGAATAAGCACATAGGGATTGGCCTCCCTTTGCCCTCTTTTGTGGAAGTCCTCACTAATGTGTCCAGAGGAAACCATGTCCTACATGAGAGACCTCACAGACACCTGTGACACAATAGCAGATGGCAAGGCAGCAAGCTTTCCACATCCTAGTGACCCCAAAGCAAAGGACCCAACTGTGTGGGAGGTGGTTAATCTGGGCATCCTCTTGGGAAAGACCAATACCAAACAGTGTCTTCAGGAGGGTCGAAAACAAGAAAACATGAGATTGCTCCCTGAGACATGATTTTTATGGATTCATTTGCTGTTAGGGATGGTATTCCATTTTAAGGCTTCTTTCTCTAGTTAGACTAGCTCTCTGAGGGTGAAACCAGGCCTCCTAGGCGTTTGTCTCCTTCCAAGTGAATAGCCCAGCGTGGGTCATGCCCTGAGGACTTGTCAGCACTGTCCAAAGCCAGGAAGTCAGATGGAGCTCTTGGGTTGGGTCTGAGCAATGAAGTACATACCTCCTAATTTTAAAGTGATCAGATTCAGAGAATGAGGCTTATAAAACAGTATTTTCCATATTACAATTAATTCTAGAGATAATAATAAAAATATTGTCCAAGGAAAGATTTCTTTAGGTGACAGAAGGAAGAGTAAGGGTTACCCTTGAGTAATAAATATTACCTGAAAGAGGGTAAGAGGGAATCTTCCGGGGTGCTGGGCATGTTCTATATCTTGATCTGGTTGGTAGTAACATGCCATTCACATATTAAAAACCTATCGAGCTGTATTTGTGCACATTCATATTTATGTATATTACTATATATGTTATTCCTCAATAAAAGTAATAACAAAAGACCTCATCATTTTTGCAGAAAGGCACTAATATGAGAGTTAGTTACATTCACTGAATGGGGCTGAAAACTCAGCAACAAAGTCCTTCAGAAGAAAGTTCTGAAGTGTTTAACTTTTCTAAATATCTGAATGCCAATGATCTCATCTGACCACCACAACTTCCCTGTGATACAGCACACAGTAGTAATAAATAGTCAGTGTTTATTGAGTAAGTACTATAAGCTAAGTGCTTAGTATCCAAAATCTTATTACACCCTCACAGAAATTCTATGAAGCCAATATTATTATTCTTTCCATTTTACAGATAAGGAGAGTGAGATTAGGACAGAGTAAGTAACTTGTACATGGGCAGGAGCTGTGAGATGATAAATTCAGAACTTGCTCACAGGACTATCCAATGTCAAAGCAGGTCCTCTGTATTACTCCATTCTCATGCTGCTATAAGAACATACCTGAGACTCGGTAATTTATAAAAGAAAGAAGTTCAATTGACTCACAGTTCCACATTGCTGGGGAGGCCTCAGGAAACTTACAATCATGGCAGAAGGGGAAGCAAACACTACCTTCTTCACGTGGCATCAGCAAGGAGAAGTGCAGAGTGAAGTAAGGGAAAAGCACCTTATAAAACCATCAGATCTCGTGAGAACTCACTATCACGAGAATACCAGCTTGGAGGTAACTGCCCCCATAATTCAATTAATTCCCACTGGGTCCCTCCCACCACACATGGGGATTATGGGAACTACAATACAAGATGAGATTTGGGTGGGGAATATAGCCCAACCATATCAGGTGGTTTCAACTTGCATGCTTATTTTTATGACCCTCCACTATCGTACCACTGTGCAAATTGAGCATCTGGATGTGTGTGTGTTTGTGTGTGTGTGTGTGTGTATAGCCTGGTCCACAGGAAATACTCAGCAAGTATTGGCTGGTATTCTTAGCTATTATGGGTAAAGTTGCTTAGAGGTCAGTTAGCAGAGAAGTTGACTGAGTTTCTGGTCACCTGGAAGGAGTTGGCAGTCTTTCCGGAGTTGTATCAGAATTTAACACCTGAGAATTTCTGTTCGCTTGAAACTTCTTCATTTGAAGGAGCTTTAGCACAAAAATCAGAGACCTTCTGCCTAAGCATGTCCAGCCATCTTTAAAAAGGCTTCAGAGGTGGCTCATTGAAGGCTCTCAAAATCTATAACCGGTGATGAGGTACTGTTCCCATAACCCTAAATCTATCCATAGGACCCTGGTGTGATAAATTAGATTCCTGGATGCATTTCCTCCCATCTACAGTCCCTGTCAGAGGATGGATAGTTACCTTTACAACACTAAAGAATACAGGTGTTTAAACAAATATGATATTTGAAAGCTTATAAGAAGAATTGGGTGGGCATGGTGGTTCACACCTGTAATCCCAGCACTTTGGGAGGCCCAGGCGGGCAGGTCATTTGAGGTCAGGAGTTCGAGACCAGCCTGGTCAACCTGGTGAAACCCCATCTCTACGAAAAATACAAAAATTTGCTGGGTGTGATTGTGGGGGCCTTTAATCCCAGCTACTTGGGAGGCTGAGGCAGGAGAATCACAGGAAGCAGAGGTTGTAGTGAGCCAAGATTGTTCCACTGCACTCCAGCCTGGGTGACAGAGCAAGACTCCGTCTCAAAAAAAAAAAGAATTGACTGAGTGAATGTGTGAACATATTATAATATGTAAACTTTCTCAATATAGAGTAAAAGTGGGAGGTCAGACTCTGGAAACAGACAGCCTTGTTCCAAATCTACTCCCTGACCCAAACCAAGATCAACCCTGCTATCTCACTGTGCCTCCATTGCCCTCTCTGTAAAATGGAGGATAATAACTGTACCTACCTAGTAGGCTTGTGATGAGGATTTAATGAATTCATTCATAAAGCACTTGGAACAGGTCTTGTCATGTGGCTAGCAATCAATACATTTTTACTCAATAAATAGAATGCAAAACTTTGGGCTCCTGTTGATTTCCTCGCTCTGGATACTTCCCCTGGGATATACCAAATTGCTCTTCTAGGTGTAAACATTTCCAGAAACATTTCTGATACCTTTTTTAAATTAGGAATTTCCACATCAATGGCTTTCAGAGGTCATCCACATAACCCTGGGTTTACACAAGGATATTGCAAGGATTTTACAGGGTTGAACTGTTTGAAAGAAGTCAATTTCCAGAGTGCCATTTTCCTAACAAACTCAAACTGCTCTTTTCAGGGGAACTCTTACTGTGATTCAGTCACGCCTCAATAATCAATGCCGGCACAGAGGAAATCCAGCTCATCACATTCTCCAGCCACTTCCAATTCACCAATCTGGGATTGCTTGAAGCTTAGATGGAGGCTGTTGTCCTCTATAATAACATTAATAGCACCTCTTCACTCTCAAGGAGAGCCTGTTAAATTTTAAGCTTAGGAGATTTTAGCAAGAACTCCCTAAGATCATACCCAGTTTTGTAAATGTTTACAGATGTTTTTCTGGGGCGACATCTAAAACTTTCACGAGGTTCTCAAGAGAGTCTACTGGCCCAACAAGATTGAAGACCACTATTTTAAAGAAACAGTGGACCCTTCTCCACACCAAGGCCAAACTCCTTCATTCTCTCATTTAGACCCTCACTCCTACATACTCAAACTTTGGTGTTTCCACTCAAGTCCTTCAGCCTACATCTATGCACAGGTCTGAATCTTCATCTGTAAAATATCTTCCCTTTAGCAACCACCCTACCTTTCTTCTGTTCTTCCTGGCTCTACTTCCTCAAACTCTAAGTACTTTTCTACAAATTATGGTCTGTTTTTTGCTCCTTGCACTCCAGCAAGACCCTGATGATGCTCAGTGTCTAATGCAGTGTACACATTCTAACTCTGACATAAATTCTGTGTGTGTGTGCATGACGATATCATTTGGATAGCAATTTATGGCAGAAACATCCTCTGGTCTGACTCTGAATCTTTTTACAATTGATAACTGAAACTATTACTTGAAGCTCTTCCTTCCTTTGGACTTGAAGATATCATTCACTTTTTCTTTTCCTATCTCAGGGTCTTCTTTCTCAACCCGTTCTGTGGCTTCTCTTCTCCACGCAGCAATTCACTTTATAAATAATATTGAAAGAATAAATGGATGGGGATTGGTTTTGGTGAGACACGGTTCCAAGCTTGGCTCTGCCTCTGACTGGCTGCCTGACTTTGAGCGCCTTCCTGGGCCTGTCTGCATTCAGTCTCCTTGCCAATATCATGGGGAGACTGAGATGATAACATATTGACAGTCCAGCACAGAGTAGATGCTCAATAAATTAGTTGATCTTTCTCCCTGCAGGCAAATATTGTTCTCTTAATGACACCCAGTGTTTTGATGATCATCGTGATGTTGCAAACTCTTAAACACATCTCTGTTTGAGGGCTCTTTACAACTGAAGACTTATTTTTCCCTTTGCTTACCAGGCATCTACATCTGAACCTCCCATGGGCACCCCAAAGGTCACAAGTGTGGGTAGCCCTGTACCTGTCCTCTGAGACTTCTTTTTGCAGTCTCTCCAGCTACCTACTTAGTCTTCTGAACCAGCTACCTCAAAGTCGTTCTGTAAACCTTCCATTTGGTGGTTAAACCCTTCTCACATTTAATTGGTAAAAAACTCCTTTTGATTTGACGTTCCTCTTTGCTCTCACATCTCCATCTCCATGGACACTGCTACAGTCCAGACCTCCACTGTTTCCATGTGAGAGTGAACATTGATCTATATGGTCTCCCAGCCTCTAGTATCATCCTGTTTCATCTGGTAGTCCCCATTGCTGCAGAAAGTAGCAGTTGCCAATGTCATGGTATAACACATTGAATGTCCAGCACAGAGTAGATGCTCAAGAAGTTAGTTGATCTTTCTCCTTGCAGGCGAATATTTTTTCTCTTATTGACACCCAGCATTTTGATGACCATCGTGATGTGGCAAACCTCCTAGGAGGTGTTGCATCACCTTCCTAGAAAGTACCTCTTTACTTCTTTCCCATATGTAAAATCTTTCAGTTACTCTCCATTATCTAGAGCAAGGTTGCTCACCCTAGCACTGTCAACATTTGGGGCAGTCTTTGCCGTGGGGACTGTCCTGTACAGTGTAGGATGCTTAGTGGATCCTTGGTCTCCACCCACCAGATGCCAGTAGCCTGCCCCCCTCTCCAGTTGTAACAGCAAAATACAGACCTTGCCAAATATCCCAGGGAGGGGGCACAAAGTTGCCCCCAGTTGAGAACAACTGACCTGCAAAAATAAGACCTATATTCTCTCTTGGCTTATAATATACCTCAATATATTGTACCCAAATATCTTCAACTTTATCTCCTAAAACTATAACTCACACAGACACTGAAATCTCTTATAGCTCTACAAAAAGTTTATTCTTTCCAAGTATACCGCACCTTTGATGACTCCCAGACTAAAGTGCCCCATTTTTCTACTTTTTGTCCCCATTTTCTACTGGAGTACCTTTTTGTTCTTATCCTTCCAAACTAATCTCAGATAATTTCTCCTGTTGTAAAGTCTTCCCTATCTATACTATAAATAAATAATTTGTCCTTCTTCCTTATGGATCCTACATCACTTGCCATCTATTATAGGCCTTGCCACTGTAATTTCTTCCTTTCACAAATGTATTTTACACTGACCACTACTACCACCTACTTACAAGTTTTTGAGTTTAGAAAAGAGATTCTATATACTTAGCATGTAGTGCAACGCCCAACACATACTAGGAGTCTTGACAGCTATTAGATACATGAATAAGGGAATGACTGAATGAATGACGTCACATCCTTCTCTCCCCGGCATGGAAATATGTTGCACGTTCTGCATGCAGAGTGAGTTGCTGGCTTCATGTCAAGGGGGAATCCTCCTTTAAAAAAAGGACCTGAGCTGCTGTTCTCCGTGTTACCTGAAATCCCACCTCTTCCTGAAACTTGCTCTATTGAGACTTGAGTTTCAACTTGATGCTAGAGAAAGTTGTTTAAATTTATTTTTTGTTCATGGATGATTGCATCTAATAATGTCCCAGTCATAAAAATAATCTTATATTCAATAAATCCCACTCAGAAATATTCTGCATGGGGCTCTGCTTAGCATATTGATGTGAAATTTATACCCAAGTCTATTTTGGAAAACATCAAATTAAACTTGTAAGTATAAAGGAAATAAGAGTGTCCTTGACCTCCCAAGACTTAGATGATCAGCAGTTTTTAAATTACATTCCTTAAAAGCAAACTTTGATTTTTAAAACACTGGGCACGAGGCTGTAATCAAAGGCACTGATGATATTTAGTTGATTTAGAAGAGCACAAGCTGATCTGCCAACATTCAGCTTGCAGGATACATTTATCTTCCGTAAGTAGTATGAAACACCTTTGTTTTTATATTGATTATATTACTTTAGAAAATTGTAGGTTTTGCCTTGTTATATTACTTACAGTCAAAATAAATGATTATGGATAATTATAATTACAAGAAGCAGCTCATTAAAAGGGGCTGGTTTTATTGAGGCTCTGCTTTATTCCTATTGGAATAATTTTAGGCACACAGCAGCATATCAAATAGGATGCATCAGAGGATGATTTTAGGAACTTAGTTCAAAAGCCCTCTCAGGATTTTGCATACATTTTAAATAATATTCAGCTAAACACGTAATCACATGTTTCTCATGTATTTCCAAAAATCCCATATGGTTAGAAATGCCTGCCAGATTTCTCTGTTTTGATAAACAGAATGACATTTAATTAAACAGTCCTGAAAAATACCTTCTTTCTTGACTTTATACTCAGGAGAGTTAATAAAGTCCCCATTTCAGATGATGAAATAATACATTTCCTGCCCCTATTCTGGTTTTCTGCCTCAAATGTCTTCCTGGAGAGACTCCACGTATGCCAGCCTTCTCAAGGACTTAAGAGTATTAAACCAAGGGTAGATGGCAGCTAGTGTTGTTTGATCTCACTGTACTTGTTGTTATTCATTTTTTAATTTATTTTTTTTTTAGATATGGGGGTCTCACTATGTTGGCCAGGTTGGTCTTGAACTCCTGGCCTCAAGCAATCCTCCCACCTCAGCCTCCAAAGTGTTAGGATTACAGGTGTGAGTCACCACACCTGGCCTGGTCGGTATTGATTTTTAAAAAGTGATTTGTTACTTGTTGTCCATGAAACTTGGTGTGCTCTAAATAGATTGTTTGTTTCATTATATAACATTCCATATATTTACCGTTAAATCCAATTAATAGGAATTCCAATAGAATGGCTGAAACAAATTAAGTAGAACAATTACTAACTCCTTTAGACATTATTATGTTAGGTTGAACTATTTTCTACACTGGCTCTATCTATGGGTCATTGCATCTGGCTATTTAGATGGCAAGGAAATGTAATTGAACTAAAAATCCTAGTCATTGAGCAACGGGCTGTTTTTGTTTTGCTTTTTACCTGCCAGCTGGCTCCTCATCTTTGAGGTTTGCTCTGACAGCTCTGAAGCTCGGGCAATATACAACAATATAGACAAAGTAAGGAAATAATTAGGTTGTATGATATTAATATATTCCCATCCTGAAAACCACAGTTTTAAAATATTCCTATTGTTTCCCCTGTCCTCTGCTCATTTGACAGTTACCAGGAGCTTTGGGCAGAGGGAGAGAGAAGTGCATATGTTGTCACCCGCCGCTCTGCTGCCTCCATAGCCCATGTTAGGAATTAGCATGGTGTAGATTAAGTACAACTACACGATAGTCATCAATTTCCAATGTTATCGATACATTAGAAAGGGGCTTTGATTTCCAATTAAGTACTGAATAATTGAAAGAAAAATGTGTTGTTGCAGGTTGTTGAGAAACACCTCTACCTCCATTTACCCATTCATTAAGAAACAGGGATAAAAAATATTGCGATATCAGGATATCTAGAATTTGGAAGATGTGGAATCATCCTGCTGAGTCCAAGGGCAATCCAGAAAATAAGCTGTGATTCAGACTCTGGTGTGCCCGGTGGATGCCATGGGTCATCCAGGAGCCTTGCTACCTAGATGGGGAGGAGGAGCCACTTAGGAGGAATTTATTCTAAGGAAAAAAGTCATCCTGGCATAGTGACTTTGACCCAGTTCAAAAGCCTGGGTTGTTGAAGAGGAGCCGAATTCTAGGCATGGTGTGTTTACAGTGAGTGCTGTGTTTCCCATATTTTCCCATCCATCCGTAAGGATCTGCACATTTTAGGAAGAGAGAGAGAGAATTCAGAATAAGAACTGAATAAGAGTGAAGTAGTAGGTTAGCTCAGCAGATCTGTGTTGTCCAAACCCTGCACTTTCCAAAGAACATCTGCTCTTTGACAGCCTTCCAGGAGATAACCTCTAAGCCCTTGGAATATCCTGCCTGATAATAATGTCTTTGTTTACCTGGAGCTTTGAGTTATGCTAGATAGTTAATGCTAACAATGTGATTTATAGTGGGAGCTTTGGGCCACCTGTATCAGTCTTGACCTCTGGAGGGGCTGGCAACTAAGTTCAGTCATGCAGACAGTCTGCCGTGACTACATGCCCCAAAACCATACTGGATGCCAGGGTTGGGGGAGCTCCCTGGGCAGCAATGCTCTGTGCATGTTCCCTCACCTCACTGCTGGGAGAATTAAACATCATTTGGTTCCATTTCCCAGCTGCTGAAAAACTGTAATTCTGTTGGGGAGAAATTAATAATGTAGCTTAAAAGGAAGAATGTTTATTGTGTAGATTTTGTAGAATTTTTTAAAAATGTTGAGGGAAGAAGGGAAGAACAACTGTGTAGAAAAGGGAGCCTTTATTATGAACACACAACTCTTTAAAACAAGTGAAGTAATACCCATGTAGAATAAAAGTAAAGAAAAAAGAAATAATTCAGATAATCACCACGTAAGATTATGTTTAATCTTACATGTTACACTTACATATTTTATTTTATTTGAGACAGAGTCTCACTCTGTGGCCCAGGCTGGAGTGCAGTGGCATAATCTCGGCTCACCGCAACCTCTGCCTCCTGGGTTCAAGTGATTCTTGTGCCTCAGCCACCAAAGTATCTGGGATTACAGGTGTGTGCCACCATGCCTGGCTAATTTTTTCTGCGTTTTTGGGAGAGATGGGGTTTCGCCATGTTGGCCAGGCTGGTCTCAAACTCCTGGCCTCCAATGATCTGCCTGTCTCAGCCTCCCAAATGGCTGGGATTACAGCTGTGAGCCACTGTGCCCAACCACTTACATGAAACATCTGACTGCATTGCTGAATTCAAAATACATGAATATGTTATACAGAAAAATGTTTTGAAAGTCCAGTGAAAATTAATAACCAAATAGAATGTTCTACTTAGTCATTTTTGACTTATCTTTATAATAATTTTGTTTAATAATGTGAAAAAATAGACCTATTGCTCATCTTGTCAAAAATATTTATGTACAGAACTGTATTTTAAAACAAGCAAGTACAAAAGAAAAATTAAGTGTATGAATATTTTATTACCTCTCAAAATAGCCTGACTTGAAAAGACCATCACTCCATGGCCAGTGGATCTACTTGATCCTGAAATAACCGAGAGTGGGGTGTATCTGTTACTATCAGCAGGCCAACCTTACAGCAACAAGAAGAAAGGCCTTTGACAACCTGAGGGTCACCGCTGGGATTTCTATGGCCAACTTAAGTGGAAAGAATGAGCAGGAAACCAGTTGACTTTTTTTGAAGAAAAAATGACAAGAATCTCTCACTTAGTACCTCTTAGTCATCATTTCTTGGAAACAACTATACATCATACAGTTGCAGGCAGGGAAATAAATTGAATATGTACTTTGTAAGAGAGCTTGGCAATTAGCAAGTGGCAATGACCGTCCCTCAAAGTTATAAAGGAAGGGCAGTCCAATAGTATAGTTTTGTATTTGGGGCAGTATTTTCATAGAGGCGTTTGAGCAACATACATTAAGCAGAGGCAGGCAGATAAATGGGTGGCTCTGTTCTCTGCAAATCCATCACCACTTTTGTGACACTCCTGAAGCATACCTCTTCACTGCCTGCCAGTTTACTGGAGTCCTTGCATCACTGTAGTACATCCATCAGTACAGCCTGTTATTCCTGCTGAATAAAGGTAGTACGGAATAACAGTACAGCCTATTATTACTGATGAAAGTTGTCAGTATTGAGGTCCAAAGAGGAGTCTGACTTTTTTTTCTAAGTTAAAAATAGTAAGCATGGTACATAAATTAATGCAATTCTTTTGCATGTGAACTTCTGCTACAATAGTCCCTCAAAAACAAGAACTTGAAAAGAATGATAATTCAGCCTCATTGTAGCTGAAAGGATTTGAGTGGTATTTCTTGACATTTTGTTGGCTTAGAATGCCACAGAATGCAATGGACACAGGGACATTTATTTTGTTATAACATCTTTCACAAGTGAAATTCCCCAGTTGGACTATAAATAAAAACAGCTGTGCAATTTCAGACAAGTTCCACAAACCGAAGATGGGTCAAATTAAAAAATGAAACAGTTATTGTGGAGTTTATGTTCCTCCAGCTTTTAAATATCATTACAAACAATGTAATAATGCATTTTAGACTAGGAGTGGTTTTTCAAAAGTGAAACCAGGAGATTCCAACATTAATCTAGAAAATTGATTTTGGTGTGTATCTTTTGCTACTATTGTTATGAAAAACAAAACAAAACATATAGAGAAAAATTATATTTCTATCAATAGAACTATTAAGTTACACATTTGATTAAAGGCATTTTAAAGTAGACTAACAAATGGAATGAGATTGAGAGCCTTGATATCTACTGAAAAGCCGAGTTTGAAAATGTTAAAAGTCTATTATTTGAATGGAAGTCATTTATTATTTAGAGCTCTCTGAGATGCTGTAAATATTTTATAAATGATACAACCAGCCTCATTTTATGAGAGTTCTGCAATGCTCTTTAAAAAATCTCGATGAATTGTCATTCATTCAAATACAAAACAGAAATAGAGATAAATTATGAGAACAGCTTTTTTTTTTTTTGAGATGGAGTTTCCTCTGTCGCCCAGGCTGGAGTGCAGTGGCGCGATCTCGGCTCACTGCAAGCTCTGCCTCCTGGGTTCACGCCATTCTCCTGCCTCAGCCTCCTGAGTAGCTGGGACTACAGGTGCCCGCCACCACGCCTGGCTAATTTTTTGTATTTTTAGTAGAGACGGGGTTTCACTGTGTTAGCCAGGATGGTCTCAATCTCCTGACCTCGTGATCCACCCTCCTTGGCCTCCCAAAGTGCTGGGATTACAGGCATGGGCCACCGCGCCTGGCCTGTGAGAATAGTTTTGTTGTTGTTGTTGTTGTTTTGAGACAGAGTCTCGCTCTGTCACCCAGGCTGGAGTGCAGTGGTGCAATCGCAGCTCGCTGCAACCTCTGCCTACTGGGTTCAAGCTATTCTTCTGCCTCAGCCTCACGAGTAGCTGGGACTACAGGCGCCCACCACCACACCTGGCTAATTTTTGTATTTTTAGTAGATATCAGGTTTCACCATATTGGCCAGGCTGATCTTGAACTCCTGACCTGTGATCCACCCACCTTGGCCTCCCAAAGTGCTGGGATTACAGGCGTGAGCCACCTCGCCCAGCTGAGAACAGTTTTTAAAAATTGTATATGGTAGAGGAAGGAAAACACCTTTAACTTAGTAAAGGAGTCTTATAAATGTAAGAAATAGCTCCCTAATAAAGATAAGAAGATAGTCCATGACCTCATGGCACTTTCAAGATCAAATTAATCAACCCAGTGCCCCTGCCAACCTCAATTTAGCAGAAACTCCAGGTAGTTAATTACCTTGCCCAAAATTGCAGAGGCAGTTGGCATCTGACACAGAATGTGTCTCCTAATTTGTTCTAAACTTCATCAGTTTTACTATATTATTAGAATATTAGACTATATATGTATTATATATTAATCTACCCAAAAATGTTATAGTTGGATTCCTGAAGTTGCCTTTTGAGGGTAATGTTCTTTGGTTTCTTTCTAGACATATTTTCTTTAACTAATCAGCCCTTTACTCTGAGTAGTCCCAGGTCATATGGCACTGGTAAGTAGGGCTAATAATTTTGTATGTTTCTAATTGGGCAGGTTTCAGGAACTCTGCAGCCTATACAGAGAAAGGAGTTCCTTCTCAATTGCCCCCAAAACCGCAGCTCCTGATTCAATCACTGTAACTCCTAGAGCACTGCTTTCAGAGATTTTGTGAGGCAGTTGATGGTGATGTTATTCAGAAGTCCTTTTCTTCTCTCCTATTGACACTGAAGATCATAAACTTAGATCTCAGTCTCCCTGTGTGTTTCACACATCACTAGAGCCCCTGCAAATATCACACTGACCCAGTCTAATTGAGTTCCATGTGTGTCTGCATGAATGTTTCCCAGCTAGGAGAGAACTGACTGATAATGAACTAAATTCGTGACTCACCTAGACAAGATTTCAAAGGTTAGGTCATGCTAATAAAGTGTCCCTGCATTATGATTGTCTATAGATTTCTACGCACAAAGATAAAATTAAATTCAGCCACAAAATTACATACTTTGAGAAAATATATATATATAAAATAAAGATTAAATTAAAAAAATATATAGGACCTGTAGATGCTGACACCACGAGGCTCCTCTGAGGGCCTGAGTCCTGGGTTCTTGCAAGAGCAGCCAGCCCGCCTGTCCGTGCTCCTCGCTGATTGGTCGGCTCAGTGTGCATGCAGGTAGTGGGGCCGTGTGGGGCCACGCCCCCTGCAGGCATGCCCATGGTAGCTGTGGACCCAGGGAGCAAGGGTGGCTCTCTGAGGCCTCTGTCCGCACAATATTCCAGCTCCTCATCCTGGCAAAGGAAGCAAGGACCCGGGAAAGGGGAGTGCTGGGAATCGTGTCCTGAGGAATGAAGGCCAAGTGGATGGGGCCTAGGACCTCACCCCCCGGGCTCGTTCCAGCCACCCCTGCCCCTTTGGGTGCAATGGCCATCACCCCGTGGGTGGGGCCCAGGCTCCCTCCCATGCCCTATGTGCTTCCAACACGCCCAGCTGCATCCTTTTTATCAATGGATTGTGCTTTTATGTTTTATCTAAGAAAATTGTTGACTCCCTGCTACAGACTAAATGTTTTTCCCCAGCATATGTCACTCTGTTCAATCCACCAATCCCACCACTGGGTATCTACCCAAAGGAAAATAAATCATTACATCAAAAAGACACCAGAACTCATGTTTATCACAGCACCACTCACAATAGCAAAGGTATGGAATCAACACTCAGGTGCCCAACAACGGATAATTGGATAAAGAAAATGTGGTTTATATGTAAAATGGAATAGTATTCAGCTATGAGAAAGAATGAAATCATGTCTTTTGCAGCACCACGAATGGAGCTATAGACCATTATTTTAAGTGAAACAAGTAAAACACAGACAAATATTGCATGTTCTCACTTATAAGGGAACGGAGAAATGTGTACACGGAACACAGAGAGTGGAAAGATAGACACTGGAAACTCGGAAGGGTGGGAGAGTGTTGAGAAATTACTTAAAGGATACAATGTCCATTATTCAGGTGATGGGAACACTAAAAGCCCAGACTTCACCACTATGCAATAGATCCATGTACCAAAATTGCCCTCGTAGCCCTTAAACTTATATAAATAAATACATAAATAAATGTTTTATTTTGCTGGGTCAAAATTAAAGGGTTTTTGAAAGCTTTTGGCTAAAATCATTCCTGGTGATAAAAATGAAACTGATAAACATTTCTATAATATTTGACAACAGAATTATAAAGAGAAATGATGCATGAATACATCTTAATTCTTGCCTTAGGAATATTCTCTAACTCAAGTACCCAAAGGCTTAAATATGCCCATTTTATGCCATTATACCTCTGCAATTTATCTATGAATATAAAAGGAAATACAAAGGAATATAAAAGGATATAAATTATATCTATGAATATAAAAGGTATGCCATTATACCTCTGCAATGTAACCTATGAATATAAAAGGAAAACCTTTGCTTAAGTGCACACACACACACACACGTGTGTGTGTGTATATACAGATATATATTTTTACCCTCCAAAGGCAACTTCAATTTTGTTAGATAAAACATAAAAGCACAATCCATTGATAAAAAGGATGCAGTTGGGCATGTTGGAAGCACACAGGGCATGGGAGGGAGCCTGGGCTCCACCCGTAGGGTGATGGCCATTGCACCCAAAGGGGCAGAGGTGGCTGGAACAAGCCTGGGGCAAGGTCCTAGGCCCCGTTCACTTGGCCTCCATTCCTTAGGGCAGGGTCCCCTGGCACTCCCCACTCCTGGGTCCTTGCTTCCTTTGCCAGGATGAGGAGCTGGAATATCGTGGGGACAGAGACCTCAGAGAGCCACCCTCTCCCTGAGTCCACAGCTACCATGGGCGGTCCCTGAGGGTGAGGGCATGCCTGCAGGGGGCGTGGCCCCAGCGACCCACCACCCACACGTGCACTGAGTCGACCAATCAGCGAGGAGTTCGGGCAGGCAGCCTGGCTGCTCTCAAGAGAACCGAGGACCCAGGCCCTCAGAGGAGCCTTGGGGTGCCAGCGTCTGCAGGTCCACTGAGGGAGCAACGTGGGGGGGGTCCCTCAGGTGTTGTGCCCATGGTGGGGAGGCGGGGAAGGCGGGCATGAGGCCCTTTGGGGATGACCGTGTGAAGCACCGGGCTGCCCCAGGCTGACCTGTGAGGAAATGGCCCCAGCGTCGTTGTCTGGGGCCTGAATCAGGGCAAGGCCCTGAGGGCAGGCTGGGGTGGGCCAGGGCTGAGAGCTGGCGCTGCCCAGGTGGTTCCCAGGGCCCAGGAGCAGCCCCAGGGGCCTGTGCATATGTGCAGGGGTTGGGGAGTCGGTGTGGGTCCCTCCTGCCTGGCTGCCCAGCAGGACAGGACACTTGGGGTCACTGGAGATCCCCTGGGCATCCAGGCGGGCGAGTAGCACCTTGATTGTCCGAAACAGGTGCAAATCTCAAAGGTTACTCCCATTGAGATAGCTGGGGAGATCCTCTGTCACCCCACAGCTCTTCCGGCCACACGGGGTCGCCGGGGGACCCAGGAACAGGGCCGAGCTCTGTCCCAATGGCTCCGCGAGGATCCCCCAGAGGCTGCGGAGTTCAGGTGTGCGCGGCAGCCAGCCCCAGGGACAGGCTGTACGGGCCAGGACAGGAGGGGATGCTGGCATCTTCTCCGCGATCCCTCCTGCTCCCACAGGAGACTCGGGGCGGGCCAGCCCCATCCTTCTTGAACCCGCCATCCCGATGGCTCTCCTTTCACACACCCCGTTTCCTTACTGTATCTTTGCACTCACAGTGTTCAGGAGTCACCTTTAACATCCAAGGACAACCAGCCATGGAGCCCGTGGGCAGGAAGCTCATCGAGAAGCCTGCGAAGGCCTCACCCAGTGGAGGCTTAGCTTACGGCCACCCAGGAAATGGAGCATGGAGCTAAAAACAGTCCAGGGGAGCCGGAAGAAGGTGCACGCCCAAGGGGACGGTTTGTCTGCTCTCTGCGTGGGAGGCACACAGGCGGCAGACAGTCAGCCCGAGGCCCCCAGCCCCTATGTTGTTTTGGAGTTCACCTTGCACGTGCTAAGATGCCCAAGCTTTTCAAAGCAGGCTCAAGAGCCTGAGGTTTCCCATGGGAGGTTCTCCCTCATACCAGGGTTACAGATACTCTTAGAGCAGCTCTTCTCGATGGGTGCGGTCCTGACGTCCAAGGGATCTGACACGTAGTGCCTTGTTTACTGGGACTTGAACCGCAAAGGGCTTGCAAAAATGCCTCTGTAAAATGGTCAGGGTCCCAGTGATTCCATGTATAGTGCTGCTTTAAAGCTTTAATGGGCAGAGAGCCAAAAGAGTCCACAAATAGTACATTTCTCTACAAAAAAATGTCCACAACAGCGTCTTCCTCTTAAAAAACAAAGGTGTGTCTTTTTTATTTTAATGCAGGAAAGACTCCAGCAATTGATGAGCAGCGGAAAAGAGACCATTTTGCTGAAATCGATGCGGAAGACAAGGGATAAAGTGTTTAAGTCAGTTTTGCCTGTCAGATAACGTCTTCTAAGAAAAATCAGCTTTGGAGCCAAGCATGGTGGCTCACGCCTGTAATCCTAGCACTTTGGGAGGCCGAGGTGGGTAAATCACTTGAGGTCAGGAGTTTGAGACCAGCCTGGCAAAAATGGTGAAACCCTGTCTCACCAAAAATACAAATATTAGCCAGGCGTGGTGGCATGTGCCTGTAATCCCAACTATTCAGGAGGCTGAGGCATGAGAATTGCTTGAATCTGGGAGGCAGAGAAGTCAGCTTTGGATCATATAATCACTGTTCTATGCAGAACATTTCACCATTTCACATAAGACATTTCTTCTTCTTAAACAAACATGGCATTTTGTGTAGCATTATGTTAAAATTTTGATGTAACTTTTTTCTTCTTTTTTTATTATACTTTAAGTTCTGGGATACATGTGCAGAACGTGCAGGTTTGTTACATAGGTATACATGTGTCATGGTGGTTTGCTGCACCCATCAACCCGTCATCCACATTAGGTATTTCTCCTAATGCTATCCCTCCCCTAGCCCTCCAACCCTGACAGGCCCCAGTGTGTGATGTTCCCCTCCCTGTGCCCATGTGTTCTCATTGTTCAACTCTCACTTATGAGAGAGAACATGCAGTGTTTGGTTTTCTGTTCCTGTGTTAGTTTGCTGAGAATGATGGTTTCCAGCTTCATCCATGTCCCTGCAAAGGACATGAACTCATCCTTTTTAATGGCTGCACAGTATTCCATGATGTATATGTGCCACATTTTCTTTATCCAGTCTATCATTGATAGGCATTTGGGTTGGTTGCAAGTCTTTGCTATTGTGAATAGTGCTGCAATAAACACATGTGTGCATGTGTCTTTATAGTAAAATGATTTATAATCCTTTGGGTATATATCCAGTAATGGGATTGCTGGGTCAAATGCTATTTCTGATTCTAGATCCTTGAGGAATCACCACACTGTCTTCCACAATGGTTGAACTAATTTACACTTCCACCAACAGTGTAAAAGCATTCCTATTTCTCCACATCCTCTCCAGCATCTGTTGTTTCCTGACTTTTTAATGATCAGTATTCTAACTGGCATGAAGTGGTATCTCATTGTCGTTTTGATTTGCATTTCTCTAATGACCAGCGATGACAAGCTTTTTTTCATATGTTTGTTGGCCGCATAAATTTCTTCTTTTCAGAAGTGTCTGTTCATATCCTTCACTCACTTTTTGATGGGGTTGTCGTTTTTCATGTAAATTTGTTTCAGTTCCTTGTAGATTCTGGATATTAGCCTTTTGTCAGACGGATAGATTGCAAAAATTTTCTCCCATTCTGTAGGTTACCTGTTCACTCTGATGATAGTTTCTTTTGCTGTGCAGAAGCTCTTTAGTTTAATTAGATCCCACTGGTCAAATTTGGCTTTTGTTGCCATTGCTTTTGGTGTTTTAGTCATGAAGTCTTTGCCCATGCCTATGTCCTGAATGGTATTGCCTAGGTTTTCTTCTAGGGTTTTTAAGGTTTTAGGTCTTACATTTAAGTCTTTAAGTCATCTTGAGTTAATTTTTGTATAAGGTGTAAGGAAGGCATCCAGTTTCAGTTTTCTGCATATGGCTAGCCAGTTTCCCCAACACCATTTATTAAATGGGGAATCTTTTCCCAATTGCTTGTTTTTATCAGGTTTGTCAAAGATCAGATAGTTGTACATGTGTGGCATTATTTCTGAGGCCTCTGTTCTGTTCTATTGGTCTATATATCTGTTTTGGTACTAGTACCATGCTGTTTTGGTTACTGTAGCCTTGTAATATAGTTTGAAGTCAGGTAGCATGATGCCTCCAGCTTTTTTCTTTTTGCTTAGGATTGTCTTGGCTATACAGGCTCTTTTATGGTTCCACATGAAATTCAAAGTAGTTTTTTCTAATTCTGTGAAGAAAGTCAATGGTAGCTTGATGGGGATAGCATTGAATCTGTAAATTACTTTGGGCAGTATGGCCACTTTCACAATATTGATTCTTCATAACCATGAGCATGGAATGTTTTTCCATTTGTGTCCTCTCTTATTTCCTTGAGCAGTGGTTTGTAGTTCTTCTTGAAGAGGACTTCACACCCCTTGTAAGTTGTATTCCTTGGTATTTTATTCCCTTTGTAGCGATTGTGAATGGGAGTTCACTCATGATTTGGCTCTCTGTCTATTATTGGTGTGTAAGAATGCTTGCGATTTCTGCACATTGATTTTGTATCCTGAGACTTTGCTGAAGTTGCTTATCAGCTTAAGGAGATTTTGGGCTGAGATGATGGGGTTTTCTAAATATACAATCATGTCATCTGCAAACAGAGACAATTTGACTTCCTCTCTTCCTTCCTATTTGAATAATCTTTATTTCTTTCTCTTGCCTGATTGCCCTGGCCAGAACTTCCAATACTATGTTGAATAGGAGTGGTGAGAGAGGGCATCCTTGTCTTGTGCTGGTTTTCAAAGGGAATGCTTTCAGCTTTTGCCCATTCAGTATGATATTGGCTGTGGGTTTGTCATAAATAGCTCTTATTATTTTGAGATATGTTCCATCAATACCTATTTTATTGAGAGTTTTTAGCATGAAGGGATGCTGAATTTTATCAAAGGCCTTTTTCTGCATCAGTTGAGATAATCATGTGGTTTTTGTCATTGGTTCTGTTTATGTGATGGATTACGTTTATTGATTTGTTTATGTTGAACCAGCCTTGCATCCCAGGGATGAAGCCGACTTGATTGTGGTGGATACGCTTTTTGATATGCTACTGGATTCTGTTTACCAGTATTTTACTGATGATTTTCACATTAATGTTAATCAGGGATATTGGCCTGAAATTTTCTTTTTTTCTTGTGTCTCTGCCAGGTTTTGGTATCAGGATGATGCTGTACTCATAAAATGAGTTAGGGAGGAGTCCCTCTTTTTCTGGTGTTCGGAATAGCTTCAGAAGGAATGGTACCAGCTCCTCTTTGTACCTCTGGTAGAATTCAGATGTGAATCTGTCTGATCCTGGGATTTTTTTGGTTGGTAGGCTATTAATCACTGCCTCAAATCCAGAACTTGTTATTGGTCTATTCAGGGATTAGACTTCTTCCTACTTTAGTCTTGGGGAGGGTGTATGTGTCCAGGAATTTATCCATTTCTTCTAGATTTTCTAGTTTATTTGCATGGAGGTGTTTATAGTATTCTCTGATAGTAGTTTGTATTTCTGTGGCATCAGTGGTGATATCCCCTTTATCATTTTTTATTGTGTCTATTTGATTCTTGTCTCTTTTCTTCTTTAATAGTCTGGCTAGCAGTCTATTTTGTCAATCTTTTCAAAAAACCAACTCCTGGATTCATTGATTTTTTGAAGAGTTTTTCGTGTCTCTATCTCCTTCAGTTCTGCTCTGATCTTAGTTATTTCTTGTCTTCTGCTAGCTTTTGAATTTGTTTGCCTTTGCTTCTCTAGTTCTTTTAATTGTGATGTTCGGGTGTTGATTTTAGATCTTTCCCGCTTTCTCCTGTGTGCATTTAGTGCTATAAATTTCCCTGATGTAACTTTTTTTTTTTTACAGGGTTGATATCCAGAAGCTAGAAGATATTGCAGGTATGTTTTAGGAGCTATTTGTAGTTTATGAAAATTGTTTTCAATCATACAACTGTTACAATAGGCTGTATGAATTAGTGGACAAGACTGCTTAAATGCCTTCTTCTCATATATAGCATTTAACATAATCTGTTTGATAAATTTTTATTACTTACCTTTTTGATTGTTGATGTGGAATGTGAGAATGCTTCCAATAATGGGGAAGCGAGGGATGGCTTTTCTTTCATACACGTGGAAATTTAATTGTTTGGGGGATATTAGAGGACACTGGAGGAGAAACAGCTCTATTCGTTCCTTTTAGTGTACACACATTAAGTCATATATCAGTTTTTTTAGCTTTTATTTTAGGTTTGGGGGTACATGTACAGGTTTGTTATATAGATAAATTGCGTGTCACAGGGGTTTGGTATACAGATGCTTTTGTCATTTTGTTATTTTGTTATTTTGTATTTTGTTACCTAAGTTATAGCATAGTACCTGATGGGCGGTTTTCGATCCTCACCCTCTCCTACCCTCCACCCTTAAGTAGGCCCAGTTGTCTGTTGTTCCCCTCTTCCTGTCCATATATACTCAGAATTTTTAATATGAGTTTTTCATGTTCCTAATTTAGCTATTCTATTGTCACAGCTTTCTTATTTTGTTTTCTTTAAAGTACCAGAAAAAATTGAATTCTCTGAAATGATTATTTTCCATTATTATTCCAGTAATAAACTGTGTAGTAGAAAAGTAAAGACAACTTTTCTACCCGGTGAGAAACATGTAATTAATTGGATCCAAAAACTCATAAATTTTATATTGCCATGTGAAATATTAGTTGTACTGACTGTTATAGGACCATTTATTCAAAAAAGTTTGAGAAAATTTCCGTAAGACGATGGAGACAATACTCTTATTTTTAAAAAGCTTACTTTAGTTTTCAGCTCTTCTATAGCAATAATTCATACAAGCAGTATATTTGGAAAGTTTTTCTCTGCTTGGTGGTGACAAAGTGCTGGTTTTGTGAGCTGCCTAATACATCGACCATTATAGATGGATACTGTATGTAAAAAATACTTGTATTATGGTGCAGATCTTTTATGACTGCTGAAAACTATTCTTAGCAATTGATGGTAGATCTCTGATGTGAAACCATGTTTAGGAAAGCATTCCTTGCAGTAATACAGTTTTCAGAAACACAGCATTGTGGATAAAAATGTCATATAAAAAGCTCCCAGAAAATATTTCAAACATGTTTTTAAGTGTATTTCTTTATCTACTTAAACCTAAATTTTTATACCCATGGACATTGCTTCTTTTATTAAAATACAGTTAATAGCATCAATCACTAGATTGCTTAAAAATACTTTATTGTGTATTAAGTTATGTCTACCCTTTTGATGGTCTTACTTTTATGTGCTTTACTTAATGAGTTGCGACAGTATTTCATGGAAACATGTCCTTTGAACTGCTGGACGTTTTATGAATGTAGAAATTAAAGTCTGTGTTTGTTGCCCTTTCTGCACATTTAAAAAATAGAAACTGTTTTAATTATTTGCTTTTTTTCATCATCTGTCAATTAAGTGATTTGCTGTTATACCAATTGGAATTGGAAAACTATTATTAATACCTGAAAGGTTTTACAGAAAATGATTAAATCTTACTTTTTTGAAATGATCTTTCCATTTTGCATTTTAAATATCCTTCTGATATTACTGAACCATCATGTCCCATATTGATTTCAATATCTGCAAATAAACTACTTTTCAACATTAACTTTTAATGCATTTTCATTTGCTATCTAGCTGACATTAAAAAGGGTCTTGCTGCAAAGAGAAAAAGGATTGAAAGCGTTGCAAAAGCTTGCAACGAAACAAAGAACAAAATTAAATGTATTTTGAGAAAAATATAACTAAAAATATATGATTGTTGGCTTTTTTGAATAAGGATATTTCTATCATTTCTTTGTATTCATTGGTGCAAATAATTTCAAAAACTATCTTATACATATTGGTGTCTGTAGTGAACAATATGTTTTTTTTTTTTTTTTTTTTTTTTTTTTTTTTGTGATGTTTATTACTTTTTCTTTTTTTTTTTTTTTTTTTTCTTTTATTGTAATTATTATTATTATTATTATTATTATACTTTAGGTTTTATGGTACATGTGCCCAATGTGCAGTAAGTTACATATGTATACATGTGCCATGCTGGTGCACTGCACCCACCAACTCGTCATCTAGCATTAGGTATATCTCCCAATGTTATCCCTCCCCCCTCCCCCCAACCCACAACAGTCCCTGAAGTGTGATGTTCCCCTTCCTGTGTCCATGTGTTCTCATTGGTGAACAATATGTTTACTTGATTGTTCCCTAAGCAGGTAAGTTTGTTTTATAACCTAAGTTTAACAGAATTGAGGTATATTATCTAGAAAGCCAATGAAGATGACCTCTTTTTGCCTTCCAGATAAAAATAGTCTTCCTGTAAAATTAATTTTTATCCATTTCTAGAAATATGGCAGCTGCAATATAAGATAAATGTCTTCAACGTTTAGTCTGTAGATCCTTAACAATATTAAGTTATGTAGAAAGGGACAACCTTATGTTGTAAATAGGTTATCTATTTTAGTTAAATTGTTTTCACTATTCCTTTTAGAAAATCATTGTTGTACCAAAGTGGAGAAATAGTTAAGTATTTCTTTCGGGAAATCTTACGGGATGAATGGCTATGATATTCTTGAACCTACTTATGAGAACCCATATGTTATTTAGTTTGAGGAAATGAAAAGTAAACTGCTCTTAGAGAAAATGATTGTTTCTGGGAAATTTATAGTGCAGTAAACCCTCCTTTGTCTTCAGCACGTAAAGAATGTAAGATAGCTGCTCTAGTAGTCAGTTAGGAAGGGATCCTTTTAGAATGAGAGTAACTCATTTCACCTTTTCCCAAAAAGAAGATTTCAGCTGCTATTACTCCCTTGCTACTTTATAGTATAAATTATGTGAAGTCAGTTTTGATTTGAATAGGATTAATTTTTCATCTCTCTATGACATATGACCGTGTTACTTATTATGTGTTACAGGCAGAAACATAGTTATGGACATTCTCTGAAGTTGCTGAATGTCCTTGAAGAATACATCACAGGTGAGCAGAAAGATGAAGAAGAAAGGAGGAGGAGCTGAATGCCCTTGAAGAATACATCACAGGTGAGCAGAAAGATGAAGAAGAGAGAAGAAGGAGAAGAACTAATTGTTGGTATCAGGCTTAGCTTTATGATTAACCTATTGTATCAATGTCTCAGGAAGTAATAGTTCATGCAGAAATGCAGCAAAGAAGGAAGAGAGCATGAGCCCAGAGAGGGGGACCCGTTAGTGGACTCATGGACTAGGGGAATATAATTGCCACGCAGCATTAGGGGTCCAACTGAGGTCAGCGTCATAGGGATTAAGAAGTTAAAGTCAGCCCAGATGGCATATTTGTGCAAGAGTAACTTTAGGGTTGGAATTTCCTGGGTTGGGGTGTAGCTGAGCACATTGATAAAGGGAGAGTTGGGCAGGGCATATATGTTGGTGGGGGAGGGGCGGTTATGATGACTGGCTGTGGAATTTCAGCTGGGACTGAGTTACTGGAGCACATGGGGGTGGGCATTGGGCAGTGAAAAGTGCTCCATCCATTGGGTGTTGGGTCCCTACAGATTCCTGAGCTGTAGTACTGAAGTGAGTGACCTACAGTGACAGGGAAGTAGTGGCTGTGTATGTTGGGAAGATGGACAAATAGCTGAGTGGAGTGGTCAGGGGCTGGGACTCTGCAGCCACATTGCTTGGGATCCAACTCCAGTTTGACCATTGCTAGCTTGGAAACATGGCCAAATTATTTATCTCTGTGCTTCAGTTGCCTTATCTATGAAAGGAGACATGGTAAGAGTACCTACCTCAGAGTTGTTTGAAGGATTAAAGGGTTCTTATGTAATGGGTTTATTTAAAATTTTCAGGATGCGATCTCACCCATGGTTGCTCTTTATCGTTGGTATCATTGCTATTATTAATATTACGGGAGATGTTGCAGTCATTGGGAATGACAAAATCTAGGGGATGACTGTGTGAGTGAGTGCCACGTAGAGGAGAGGAGAACACTGTTGTTGGAGATTAGGTCAAGGTGCAGAAAGGCAATCATTATTGGAAGGTTCATCTATGTGCATATTGAAATGACCAAGGGTTTAAAATCTTAGTAAAAAAGAATGTTTCTTAGGTAAGATCTATATTAGAAATTAACTATCTGTGGTCAACAAATTATAGGAAGTGTCATCAAATACTCTTCATTTGAAACCAAGAATTAGGACATACATGTTGAATAAATATAAGAAAGAAAATTCTTTACTCCATGACTGATGAAAAAGATTATGTTGTTTTAGCATGTGAGTGGTGAACACAACTGTTTAAAATTGGTCATCAATGTTGTCTAATAGAAAGTGTTCAGAAGTATTGATTTAAAGAGTATCCATTTAAAGCTAACGCAGAATTATGTTTTGTAAGTATTAAAATTTACCCAATTTTAATCACTTTTTAGTTTTGTGCTTCTAGAGAATATTTCAAGAGCAACAAAAGAGGTGGCAACAAGATGGGAAAGGAACTGAAAGACATTGAGCCGCTACATGAGCAATTCACAAAGGTCTGTTCTATTTGGTAACACCATACGTTCTTATAAAATACAACTCGTGAACAAAAATAGAAGACAGTCTGCTTGTTTCTGAATGTATGGAAAGACCTTTTTTTTTGATCACTTTGACTTTATTAATATTTGTTCCACAGAGCTTTACAGGTATCCTTTAACTGACTTCTAGGATTTATAGTTTTTACTTTTTTCACCAAACAACAAATTCATTTTTATAAAATTTAGTCGGCCCCAGGAGTTTCTTTTTTTTAAATTATACTTTAAGTTCTAGGGTATATATGCATAAAGTGCAGGTTTGTTACATTGTATATATGTGCCATGTTAGTGTGCTGCACCCATTAACTCGCCATTTAGCATTAGGTATATCTCCTAATGCTATCCCTCCCCCCTCCCCCCACCCCACAACAGTCCCCAGAGTGTGATGTTCCCCTTCCTGTGTCCATGTGTTCTCATTGTTCAATTCCCACCTATGAGTGAGAACATGCGGTGTTTGGTTTTCGGTCCTTGCAATAGTTTGCTGAGAATGATGGTTTCCAGCTTCATCCATGTCCCTACAAAGGACATGAACTCATCCTTTTTTTTTTCGGCTGCATAGTATTCCATGGTGTATATATGCCACATTTTCTTAATCCAGTCTATCATTGATGGACATTTGGGTTGGTTCCAAGTGGACAGACCTTTTGGTTATACATTATAAATTACTCACCATTTTCACTTTGAATGTACTGTTCCAGATTTAATATAATTGGTAAATGTATTTTTAGGATTCATGAATAGTTTTGTGGGAGTTATTTAAAACAGGAAAAGGTAAATTGGAAATTTTACCTAGAAATATAAATCTTGTGTATAAAATTGATACTTTATGAATACATTAATGAAGATTTCATATTCAGTTTTTAGGAGATCAGCGACAGATCTTTAGTGGAATGCAGGAAGTCCATAAATCCTTTCTGGATGTCTTTTTTACTTGTCTTGTTTAAATAGTTTTAGTTAAATAGGAAGTAGGCAAGTGTTGACTACTGAGTGAGTATCTCTTTTATTTCCTGCTGGAATGTAGGAGTGTTTTATGGCATATTCACTTTCAAAACTATTAGTGACTAGTAATGGTTTTACATGAAAATTTGTAATCATAAGAGATGGTTCAGATATATAACAGAATGGGAAAGCCAGCAGATTATTAACACTTTGTGAATTGTGAATTATCTGCTGTCATATAGCACATTAGCTAATCGTTATTGGACAATGACCTCTTCTTCATATAGATGTATATTATTTAGGAAACAATGTAATTTTCTTTTGGGAGGTATTCTTTTTAATAACCTTGTGAAAAGACATGTTCATATGTCACTCATCTACACTGAGATGTGTTAAATAAACTGGGAAAAGCGTTTGAAAATAAAATTTCAAGCAACTTAAGGATGATCTGTACACAAACAGTTATCTATATAGAAGTCGTGAGAAGAGAACATGTTGCTATAATGTTCCTCAGAAACTATTTATTAATTGGTATGAACATTAAACTAGAAAAGTTATCCTGTCAATGTTAATGCTACATGTTACCCCTTAGGGTAGGAACTTTGGTATCATCTTGCACTCCTCTGAGGCCATTATCTTTCCCATGCAGTTATTGCGAGGCAAGTTTACCGCTGTAATGGTCTTTTAATTTCTTTCTTTAAATCCCCACTGAGGCTGCCTTAGTTCAAGACCTCATTCTTCCTTTCTTGTATTATTAAACTCTTTTCTGAGTTATCTCTTCTCTTCTGAGCCATGCTTCACTGATCGGCAATGCTATCTTCCTAAAACCCTCCCCTTTCAAAAATGCTTCCTAGTCCTTCCCTCTTCCCAGCCTGTCAGTGGTGCCCATGTCTCAGTTCTTAGATATTCAGAGACTGTCCCCTTTACATGACTCCCTCTTAGGCTTGTTTTGCCGCCTTCTGTCTTTCTCCCACTTCTCCAGGTTGACCGCCTTCCCTGAAGGAACTCACCGTTACTCCCATGCTTTGCTCTGGCTCTTCCCTCCAAATGCTTTTAAAATCTTTTTTTCTTTTCCTTTTTCTTTTTCTTTTTTTTTTTTTTTTTTGACCGATTGAAATCTTGTGCCAACTAAGTCGACATCAGTCTCCATTTTTGGCTACATGTCCGAGTGAGTTGCTCTTTCATAGCAATAACACAAGTTTTGTATTACTTTTTTTTTATTCGTGCATTTGCTCATGTCACAGAAATATGGAAGAGATTATGTACTCATTTTTTACGTCTTCCTCAGTATTAACATACAACATTTTAGGGAACAGGAACTGCTGAACTATTTGTTGAGGGAATAGTATATGTTTCAAATGTAGTTATGTTTTCCCCAACTTGATGAGGTCATATCACAGACCATTTTATCCCTTCAATGAAAACCACGTTATGTGGACTATTAGTGATAACAAATGGTCACTACCTGGTGAAAAAATATGGTATTTCATGATATAAGACTAACAGTCTTTTTCTGTCGTTGGTCCATCTTGTCTGTAACATGTTCATCAAACCATTTTATTCAAGCAAACTACATGACTGTTGGACCTGCAATAATAATATTTCACTGAAATCTGGAATTAAAAAATTTAAGCATTTGGAGCTCCATGTATTGATTACAGTTTTCTTTTCTTTCTTTTTTTATTATTATTATACTTCAAGTTTTAGGGTACATGTGCACAATGTGCAGGTTAGTTACATATGTATACATGTGCCATGCTGGTGTGCTGCACCGATTAACTTGTCATTTAGCATTAGGTATATCTCCTAATGCTATCCCTCCCCCCTCCCCCCACCCCACAACAGTCCCCAGAGTGTGATATTCCCCTTCCTGTGTCCGTGTGTTCTCATTGTTCAATTCCCATCTATGAGTGAGAACATGTGGTGTTTGGTTTTTTGTCCTTGCAATAGTTTACTGAGAATGATGATTTCCAATTTCATCCATGTCCCTACAAAGGACATGAACTCATCATTTTTTATGGCTGCATAGTATTCCATGGTGTATATGAGCCACATTTTCTTAATCCAGTCTATCGTTGTTGGACATTTGGGTTGGTTCCAAGTCTTTGCTATTGTGAATAGTGCCTCAATAAACATACGTGTGCATGTGTCTTTATAGCAGCATGATTTATAGTCCTTTGGGTATATACCCAGTAATGGGATGGCTGGGTCAAATGGTATTTCTAGTTCTAGATCCCTGAGGAATCGCCACACTGACTTCCACAACGGTTGAACTAGTTTACAGTCCCACCAACAGTGTAAAAGTGTTCCTGTTTCTCCACATCCTCTCCAGCACCTGTTGTTTCCTGACTTTTTAATGATTGCCATTCTAACTGGTGTGAGATGGTATCTCATTGTGGTTTTGATTTGCATTTCTTTGATGGCCAGTGATGATGAGCATTTTTTCATGTGTCTTTTGGCTTCATAAATGTCTTCTTTTGAGAAGTGTCTGTTCATATCCTTTGCCCACTTGTTGATGGGGTTGTTTGTTTTTTTCTTGTAAATTTGTTGGAGTTCATTGTAGATTCTGGATATTAGCTCTTTGTCAGATGAGTAGGTTGCGAAAATTTTCTCCCATTCTGTAGGTTGCCTGTTCACTCTGATGGTAGTTTCTTTTGCTGTGCAGAAGCTCTTTAGTTTAATTAGATCCCATGTGTCAATTTTGGCTTTTGTTGCCATTGCTTTTGGTGTTTTAGACATGAAGTCCTTGCCCATGCCTATGTCCTGAATGGTAATGCCTAGGTTTTCTTCTAGGGTTTTTATGGTTTTCGGTCTAACATTTAAGTCTTTAATCCATCTTGAATTAATTTTTGTATAAGGTGTAAGGAAGGGATCCAGTTTCAGCTTTCTACATATGGCTAGCCAGTTTTCCCAGCACCATTTATTAAATAGGGAATCCTTTCCCCATTGCTTGTTTTTCTCAGGTTTGTCAAAGATCAGATAGTTATAGATATGTGGCATTACTTCTGAGGGCTCTGTTCTGTTCCATTGATCTATGTCTCTGTTTTGGTACCAGTACCATGCTGTTTTGGTTACTGTAGCCTTGTAGTATAGTTTGAAGTCAGGTAGCATGATGCCTCCAGCTTTGTTCTTTTGGCTTAGGATTGACTTGGCGATGCAGGCTTTTTTTGGTTCCATATGAACTTTAAAGTAGTTTTTTCCAATTCTGTGAAGAAAGTCCTTGGTAGCTTCATGGGGATGGCATTGAATCTATAAATTACCTTGGGCAGAATGGCCATTTTCATGATGTTGATTCTTCCTACCCATGATCATGGAATGTTCTTCCATTTGTTTGTATCATCTTTTATTTCACTGAGCAGTGGTTTGTAGTTCTCCTTGAAGAGGTCCTTCACGTCCCTTGTAAGTTGGATTCCTAAGTATTTTATTCTCTTTGAAGCAATTGTGAATGGGAGTTCACTCACGATTTGGCTCTCTGTTTGTCTGTTATTGGTGTATAAGAATGCTTGTGATTTTTGTACATTGATTTTGTATCCTGAGACTTTGCTGAAGTTGCTCATCAGCTTAAGGAGATTTTGGGCTGAGACGATGGGGTTTTCTAGATATACAATCATGTCGTCTGCAAACAGGGACAATTTGATTTCCTCTTTTCCTAATTGAATACCCTTTATTTCCTTCTCCTGCCTCATTGCCCTGGCCAGAACTTCCAACACTATGTTGAATAGGAGTGGTGAGAGAGGGCATCCCTGCCTTGTGCCAGTTTTCAAAGAGAATGCTTCCAGTTTTTGCCCATTCAGTATGATATTGGCTGTGGGTTTGTCATAGATAGCTCTTATTATTTTGAGATACGTCCCATCAATACCTAATTTATTGAGAGTTTTTAGCATGAAATGTTGTTGAATTTTGTGAAAGGCCTTTTCTGCATCTATTGAGATAATCATGTGGTTTTTGTCTTTGGTTCTGTTTATATGCTGGATTACATTTATTGATTTGCATATATTGAACCAGCCTTGCATCCCAGGGATGAAGCCCACTTGATCATGGTGGATAAGCTTTTTGATGTGCTGCTGGATTCGGTTTGCCAGTATTTTATTGAGGATTTTTGCATCAATGTTCATCAAGGATATTGGTCTAAAATTCTCTTTTTTGGTTGTGTCTCTGCCAGGCTTTGGTATCAGGATGATGTCGGCCTCATAAAATGAGTTAGGGAGGATTCCTTCTTTTTCTATTGACTGGAATAGTTTCAGAAGGAATGGTACCAGTTCCTCCTTGTACCTCCGGTAGAATTCGGCTGTGAATCCATCTGGTCCTGGACTCTTTCTGGTTGGTAAGCTATTGATTATTGCCACAATTTCAGAGCCTGTTATTGGTCTATTCAGAGATTCAACTTCTTCCTGGTTTAGTCTTGGGAGGGTGTATGTGTCGAGGAATTCATCCATTTCTTCTAGATTTTCTAGTTTATTTGCGCAGAGGTGTTTGTAGTATTCTCTGATGGTAGTTTATTTCTGTGGGATCGGTGGTGATATCCCCTTTATCATTTTTTATTGTGTCTATTTGATTCTTCTCTCTTTTTTCTTTATTAGTCTTGCTAGCAGTCTATCAATTTTGTTGATCCTTTCAAAAAACCAGCTCCTGGATTCATTAATTTTTTGAAGGGTTTTTTGTGTCTCTATTTCCTTCAGTTCTGCTCTGATCTTAGTTATTTCTTGCCTTCTGCTAGCTTTTGAATGTGTTTGCTCTTGCTTTTCTAGTTCTTTTAATTGTGATGTTAGGGTGTCAATTTTGGATCTTTCCTGCTTTCTCTTGTGGGCATTTAGTGCTATAAATTTCCCTCTACACACTGCTTTGAATGTGTCCCAGAGATTCTGGTACATTGTGTCTTTGTTCTCGTTAGTTTCAAAGGACATCTTTATTTCTGCCTTCATTTCGTTATGTACCCAGTAGTCATTGAGGAGCAGGTTGTTCAGTTTCCATGTAGTTGAGCGGTTTTGAGTGAGTTCCTTAATCCTGAGTTCTAGTTTGATTGCAGTGTGGTCTGAGAGACAGTTTGTTATAATTTCTGTTCTTTTACATTTGCTGAGGAGAGCTTTAATTCCAACTCTGTGGTCAATTTTGGAATAGGTGTGGTGCTGAAAAAAATGTATATTCTGTTGATTTGGGGTGGAGAGTTCTGTAGATGTCTATTAGGTCCGCTTGGTGCAGAGCTGAGTTCAATTCCTGGGTATCCTTGTTAACTTTCTGTCTCGTTGACCTGTCTAATGTTGACAGTGGGGTTTTAAAGTCTCCCATTATTATTGTGTGGGAGTCTAAGTCTCTTTGTAGGTCACTCAGGACTTGCTTTATGAATCTGGGTGCTCCTGTATTGGGTGCATATATATTTAGGATAGTTAGCTCTTCTTGTTGAATTGATCCCTTTACCATTATGTAATGGCCTTCTTTGTCTCTTTTGATCTTTGGTGGTTTAAAGTCTGTTTTATCAGAGACTAGGATTGCAACCCCTGCCTTTTTTTGTTTTCCATTTGCTTGGTAGATCTTCCTCCATCCTTTTATTTTGAGCCTGTGTGTGTCTCTGCACATGAGATGGGTTTCCTGAATACAGCACACTGATGGGTCTTGACTCTTTATCCAATTTGCCAGTCTGTGTCTTTTAATTGGAGCATTTAGTCCATTTACATTTAAAGTTAATATTGTTATGTGTGAATTTGATCCTGTCATTATGATGTTAGCTCGTTATTTTGCTCGTTAGTTGATGCAGTTTCTTCCTAGTCTCGATGGTCTTTACATTTTGGCATGATTTTGCAGTGGCTGGTACCGGTTGTGCCTTTCCATGTTTAGTGCTTCCTTCAGGAGCTCTTTTAGGGCAGGCCTGGTGGTAACAAAAATCTCTCAGCATTTGCTTGTCTGTAAAGTATTTTATTTCTCCTTCACTTATGAAGCTTAGTTTGGCTGCATATGAAATTCTGGGTTGAAAATTCTTTTCTTTAAGAATGTTGAATATTGGCCCCCACTCTCTTCTGGCTTGTAGAGTTTCTGCTGAGAGATCCGCTGTTAGTCTGATGGGCTTCCCTTTGTGGGTAACCCGACCTTTCTCTCTGGCTGCCCTTAACATTTTTTCCTTCATTTCAACTTTGGTGAATCTGACAATTATGTGTCTTGGAGCTGCTCTTCTCGAGGAGTATCTTTGTGGCGTTCTCTGTATTTCCTGAATCTGAATGTTGGCCTGCCTTGCTAGATTGGGGAAGTTCTCCTGGATAATATCCTGCAGAGTGTTTTCCAACTTGGTTTCATTCTCCCCGTCACTTTCAGGTACACCAATCAGACGCAGATTTGGTCTTTTCACGTAGTCCCATATTTCCTGGAGGCTTTGTTCGTTTCTTTTTATTCTTTTTTCTCTAAACTTCCCTTCTCGCTTCATTTAATTCATTTCATCTTCCATCACTGATACCCTTTCTTCCAGTTGGACGCATCGGTTCCTGAGGCTTCTGCATTCTTCACGTAGTTCTCGAGCCTTGGCTTTCAGCTCCATCAGCTCCTTTAAGCACTTCTCTGTATTTGTTATTCTAGTTATACATTCATCTAAAGTTTTTTCAAAGTTTTTAACTTCTTTGCCTTTGGTTTGAATTTCCTCCTGTAGGTTGGAGTAGTTTGATCGCCTGAAGCCTTCTTCTCTCAACTCGTCAAAGTCATTCTCTGTCCAGCTTTGTTCCGTTGCTGGTGAGGAACTGCATTCCTCTGGGGGAGGAGAGGCACTCTGCTTTTTAGAGTTTCCAGTTTTTCTGCTGTTTTTTCCCCATCTTTGTGGTTTTAACTACTTTTGGTCTTTGATGATGGTGTTGTACAGATGGGTTTTTGGTGTGGATGTCCTTTCTGTTTGTTAGTTTTCCTTCTAACAGACAGTACCCTCAGCTGCAGGTCTGTCGGAGTTTGTTAGAGGTCCACTCCAGACCCTGTTTGCCTGGGTAACAGCAGCGGTGGCTGCAGAGCAGCGGATTTTCGTGAACCGCGAATGCTGCTGTCTGATCGTTCCTCTGGAAGTTTTGTCTCAGAGGAGTACCCGGCCGTGTGAGGTGTCAGTCTGCCCCTACTGGGGGGGTGCCTCCCAGTTAGGCTGCTCGGGGGTCAGGGGTCAGGGACCCACTTGAGGAGGCAGTCTGCCCGTTCTCAGATCTCCAGCTGCATGCTGGGAGAACCACTGCTCTGATTACAGTTTTTAAATTTGAAATAAATAACCAGCATCCTTTGAATATTAAAAGCTGTTTCCTGTTGACATTTAATTTACCCTGTTTAAAACCTGAGATGTAAAGTGATGATGGTTTGTCAGTGAACTAGACTTTTTGTTTTAGAGTATTGAGGACTTGGAAGAGTATAATGAAAGCCCTCTTTCTGGTGAAGAAAGTGGTGAAGAAAGTCAACTTAAAAAATACATCACCATGTTCCAAAATAAAATTGTGTCAGAGACTATAAGTACTGGATATTTAATGTTAAAAACTCAGGATTGATGTAAGCACTGGAGTATTTTATTTGTAGAAATGTGTATTGCAATTACTTAAATTTCTTTTTTTGAGACAACTGCAGTAAAAGTTGGCACTTATTCAGATGTCTCTTTAACTGCTGTTATTCTGATAGCTGATAAAAAAAACTTGAACCTATGTTATATGATACAAGCATAACTTGAGCTACACTAAACCACATGACAGTATTTACTTAATTCCTGTATAAATTAGTATATCCCTTCTATCATTAGTTTGTTTGTTAAATGCCAGACCTCGTTACTGCGATCCGTTGAATGAACCCTAGACAGTTCTGTGAGAAAGCAGCAATTGCACAGTTATATACACGGTCAATTAAATTTTAACATTAAAGATAATTTAGTTTTAGGTTTGGCCTCTGTGGATCTGTATCAGTTACAAAAATGTAGAAAGCACAGGCATGGAAAAGTACATTTTTATCTAATAAAAGAAGACAAAGCTTATTTTATCTGTGCATTCTTTGTATTTATTCATTAGGTTAAAGAGACAATGCCAATGAAAGTATGACTTCAAAAAATAGATATACTCTATGGCCTTTCAAAATTATTAAAAGTACCTTAACATCTGTGTTCTTGAAAAAATTAAACTACTATAAATGATTGAGACAACTGAGCAGGATATATTAATGTCAGTGCTGAGCCATTGGCTTGTGTGTATGTCATTTCGAAAGACATCAAAATGCCATTTAGTTTGTTCTGGTCCACCATTCAATGATACCACCCCTTAGCATTGATTCAAAGTATTTTATTAACATTTATGTATGCTTAACAATTATTTCACATCTATGGCAAGGTAAATTATGTAGAGTGCTTTGTTTTTTAAGTTTAGTATTTGTGGAGTATGTGGAAGTTTAAGTATGTATGCATCTAAAATCTTGTATGATGAACTCACCTACCTTTCCTTTTGTAATGTGCAGTTTTTGCACATAACATACAAAATGTTCATTTGGAAACACTTTAGTAAATATGAAATTCAGAATATATTTGGAATAAGTCAGTTAAATGTATTCTTTTGCTGAGTTTCTGAAATTCCATTCATGAATTGTTGAGAACACAATATCCTCATTGGGAGGAGAGGAGCGACTTACTCTCATTTTCCCTTGTTCTTTTCATTTTAATTGGCCCCTATATACCACTCTTATCTTTTCAAGGTTTTCCAAGTTAAAGAAAAAAAAAAGTTCATTCAGATTCTGTTTTACTGCCTGCAGTCACTTGTACAGGAATAAGTGAATCCTTATGGGGAGCATTTAATTCTTAAAGCTTGCATTTTCATAAAGGATTTTCCTTTTACCCAAAGCATGTGTTGATGTGTAAGTCTAAGTACTACTTCAAGTTTCTAAGAAGATCCTTATTTGAGATCTCTTTCAGTAGTTACAGAGGCAAAATAAGCACTGCAGAGGTCCATGTGAGAGTTCCATTATACATACTGGGCTATATGACTATTCTATAGTGGAAGGATGAGAAAGACACCACAGGTACTTAGTGATGGAACAGTTGATTTATTTTTATTTTTATTCTTTTTGAGGTGGAGTCTCACTCTGTCACCAGGCTGGAGTGCAGTGGCATGATCTCGGCTCACTGCAACCTCTGTCTCCTGGGTTCAAGCAATTATCCTGCCTCAGCCTCCCAAGTAGCTGGGACTACAGGCACACGCCACCACACCCAGCTAATTTTTGTATTTTTAGTAGAGACGGGGTTTCAGCATGTTGGCCAGGATGGTCTCGATCTCTTGACCTCGTGATCTGCCTGCCTTGGCCTCCCAAAGTGCTGGGATTACAGGTGTGAGCCACCACGCCCAGCCAAAAGTTAATATTTATGTTACCCCTTAGTACCTCAAATGAGTAACTGTGTACTTGAAGTCACTCTGGCAGATATTCTGAAGGGAAGAAAGTTTTTGACCTTAAAAGTTATTAGGGGTGTGTGTGTGTGTGTGTGTGTGTGTGTGTGTATAAATGTGTGTATATACGTATGTGTGTGTGTGTATGTATATGTATATATGCATATACATGTATGTATATAGATAATATGCATATATATACATATATGCTTATACGTATATGTGAATATATGCACACACACACACATATATATATGACTTTGTTTTTTAGAATTGTTTTTAGTTCACAACAAATTGATCTGAAGGTCTAGAGATTTCTCATTTACCCGCTGTTCTCCCACCATAGCATTCCCCACTATCCATGTACCCTACCAGAGTGGTACCTTTGTTGCACTCCATGAAATTACATTGACACATCATTATCACCCCAAGTCCATAGATTAGGGTTCATTCTTGGTTACTTTTTTTGTGTGTGTGACTATTTTCCTCATATCTCCTGTGCTGTAGCCCCTGTTTTATTTTTCATTAAGATAACATTTAATTTACATTTTTGTGACCATGAAATTTTAGGTTAGGATATCAGAAACAAGTCACACTAAAACAAATGTAAAGATGCACTTTTCTCCCGAAAATGGTAAGACAGGTAACTTTGATTTACATACATATGCTTGAAAAATTGCAGTTAGTGCTTTTAAATTCTAGACTGAAGCACATATTTTCTTTTATTCCATAATAAACACCCGCTTTGAAGAATGGCTGATATCAAGAGCATCATGTCTCGTAATATTGTCTCACTCAGCAGCTGAATGTTAAAAGGCACAGTAAAAGCACTAAATATATCCTTAGAGCAGTGATGTACTGAACAAAATTCAGAGGTCATACGCAAAGACAGTGCCCAAGAAATTTTGGCCACAGACCAGTGGCAAGTCCTTTATTTCAGCAACTGAAACTGAGGAGAAACAGTGTTTTGCCTCCCTGCCTCTTGGAGAGGGTTTCTCCTGATAGCAGAGGGAAAGGACTATCTCATTTCCCTGATGTTAAAATTTCATCTTGAGGTCATAGGCTTATATCTTTGTGAAGATATCTAAATTAAGGTGATCCAGTCAAATCACAAAATACTTGACTCACTCCTTAGGAGGAGCTTAACTCTGCCCTGATTTCTGTGCATATACCTGATTTATTGCACTCAGAGTACAAAAGCTCTGAGATGTAAAATTGAGCCAAGCCGCACATTGCATTCTTATCCAGGTGAATCAGGGCTCTCTCAGTGCTGCTCACCCAAAGCACATTGAAATAATTTTTCTTATTTATTTGTAAAACAGTGATGATGGTATCTGTGTCAGAGGGTTACTGTGTCAGAGGAAACAATGATGGTGAGAAGGTTAGACATATGGTACATGTTGAATAAATGTTAGCTATTAGTTACCAATATCTTCATGATTTTTATTGATATATAATAGTTGTAAATATGTGTGGAGTAAATGTGATATTTTGATTCATGAATATGTAAAGATCAAATCAGAGTAGTTGGGATATTAATCACCTCAAACTTCTATCAATTTTTTGTGTTGAGAACACTGCAAATGTCTTCTAGGTATTTTGAAATACATGATAACTACAGTTATTCGACCGTGCTATTGAACCCTAGAACTTATTTCTTCTGTCTAACTGTATGTTTGTACCCATTGTCCAGCATTTCTTTTTCCCTACGCTGCTACTGTTTCCACCCTCTGGTAACCACCGTTCTACTCACTACCTCCCTGAGATCAGTGTTGTCCAGGAATGAAAAGCAAGTAAATGGTAAAGATAGGCTGGGTGTGGTGGCTCACACCTGTAATCCCAGCACTTTGGGAGGCTGAGGCTGGCAGATCACCTGAGGCCAAGAGTTTGAGACCAGCCTGGCCAACATGGTGAAACCTCGTCTCTACTAAAAATACGAAAAAAAAAAAATTAGCTGGGTGTGGTGGCGTGTGCCTGTAGTCCCAGTGACTCAGGGAGGCCGAGGCAGGAGAATCGCTTGAACCCGGGAGGTGGAGGTTACAGTGAGCCGAGATCATGCCACTGCACTCCAGCCTGTGCGACAGAGGGAGACTCCATCATCTCAAAAAGGAACAAAAAAATAAAAAAGATGGACTAGTTGACAGTTAATAATCATGACTGGTCTCTTTGTAGGCTACACTTTCTTTCATCTATGTGTGGCAAGTACCTACTTACTCTTTTAAGACTTGTGTCAAAGACCACCTTATTCTTCACCTTTTCTGGAATCTGTTAGTTCTCAAACAAAATTGTGCCCCTTTTCCTCTCTTTTAGTGGTTCTGTACCTCTCAAACCCCATATTGTGGCTGTTATTTACTTAACTGTTACCCTAGAGAGTAAAAACTTTATCATAGTCCTAATTTTATTTTTGGAAACTGGTATGTTCCCAGCCATACAGGAGGTGCACAATACACACGTACTAAATAAAGTAATGGTCATTTGAAAGAGTAAATGCTGAATACACAGCAATTCTCCAATCTCTGTGTTTATGCAAACACAAGAATTAAATTTATTGGCCTAATTCAAACATTATCTTGAAATTTGTTCAAACTTCCCATTTTCCATGAATTAACCAGACATTTTTTATTACTAGATTTTCACTAATTAACCAGTTAAATCTCTTTTGTCTTATATAATTTTAAAAGAGCATGTGGAACAAATTCAAACAGCTTAGGTAGTTCACGTCTCTTGAGTTCACTATTTTAAGGAGTGAAGTTCACCCCACCATTTGCCTACTTGCCTCAGTACTCACACAACAATCGCATCGATGTCCTGCTAATGCACATTAAATCAAATATCCATACCTGGCTTTGAAGTGTGCCCTATTCAACAAACAGGTCACTTGGTTATTATCTTCCATCTAGTATAAAGATAAAATATGTGCCAGAGAAAGATGTCTGATAGAGATTTTCATGATGTACTAGTTACACATAAACAAATTAATTACTGGGGCAGACATTCCTACCTTTTAGAAAGAGAAGGCTTGTTAATAGGAGTTGAGAGTGAAGAAAATTAATTCTTGTTGAACTGATAAATGCCCCTTCTAGATAGTTTACATTGCCATTAAAGCATAACGTTGCCATTTTTTCTTTATCTCTCAGCTACTTATTTCTTGCATGAGCTATTCTGGCTTTTAAAATCATGTTTTTCGGTCACTTGCCAAGTGCTTGGCTGTTGGGTACACATGGAACAAATTATCCAGTAAAAACCATCTCAGATCTTTCCAGCTATTTTTGATTAGGTACACCTGTGAATCTTAAAAAGCCTATAAAGAAATACCTAACTAGTACATTGGATACAAGACACACAAATCTCACATAGGACAATGGTAACTGAAGTTCTGAATGTTGACTCAACTTAGGAAATTGCAATCCTTAGGAAGAAAATATCCTTAAACAAAGGCTTAAAATTCTGCTAGGTGGTAACCACCGTTTATACACATATGCATTTCCCTCTTTTTATTCGGAAAACTGACGGTCGTATTTCCTTTTCAGGGTGGAAGAAGGAATTCTCCATTAAGAGAAGGGAAGGAAAATATAGGAAAAATAACCACTCTTTGAAGGCATCTATTGTCCAAATCACAAGGAAGAGCTTGTAGTTCTGAGTTTCACAAACATGCTTTAGTTGTTTTTCTGTAGGATCCTGGGTGGGGTCACCTGTTTCATGATAGCTGTGTCCTCAGACCCAGTGTAGGAGAAGGGTAAAAAATGTGTTACTTCACTAGTTCATACCTCTCTGAGCCTCTCTTGAAACTGCTACAGGGAAAATTTCTCCATCTTTGTTCTGTCACTTGCATATTTGGAGCCTTTCCTACTGTGCTTGTTATGCTGCTTTGCTTTGTTTTACAGCATGCATTTTTTCCATTGCATATGTTTGTTTGTATTTCCAGGGTCTAGCACATGACTGTGCTCAATAAATATCAAGTGAATGAATGAATGTATGAATGAATGAATATGACTTTCAGATGTCCTCTACGGCTTTTCTTATTGAAGTACATGCTTGTTCTTTGCCTCTTCAAAAGAGGTGCAACTCATTGAGAATAGGGTTGCCAAATGTTGCAAAAACTAAGCATAGTCTTACAAAACTAAACATAGATGTGCCATACAATCTAACAATTGCACTCCTTGGTAACTACCCAAATGAATTGAAAACTTATGTCCACACAAAAACTTGTATGCCAATGTTTAACCAGCTTTATCTATCATTGCAAAAATTTGGAAGCAACTAATATATCCTTCAATGGGTGAGTGCATAAATAAATTATGGTACATTCATACAATGGAATACTATTCAGAAATTATAAGAAATGATCTAGCAAGCCACAAAATGATCAAGAGGAACCTGAAATACATATTGCTAAGTGAAAGAAGCCAATCTGAAGAGGCTGCAGCCTGTATGATTCCTGCTATATAGATGACATCTGGGGTCTGGAGGACTGTGGCCCTCTTCTCACAGCTCCTCTAGGCGGTGCCCCAGTGGGGACTCTCTGTGGGGACTTCAACCCCACATTTCCCTTCCACACTGCCCTAGCAGAGGTTTCCATGAGGGCTATGCCCCTGCAGCAGACTTCTGCCTGGACATCCAGGTGTTTCCATACATTCTCTGAAATCTAGGTGGAGGTTCCCAAACTGCAATTCTTGACTTCTGTCTACCCACAGGACCAACACCACATGTAAGCTGCCAAGGCTTGGGGCTTGCACCAAGCAACAGCCTGAGCTATACCTTGGCCCCTTGTAGCCACAGCTGGAGCTGAAGCAGCTGAAACTCAGGGCACCATGTCCTAAGGCTGCATAGAGCAGGGGTGCCCTGGGCCAGGCCCAGGAAACCATTTTTCCCTCCTAGGCCTTTGGGCCTGTGATGGGAGGGGCTGCTGTGCAGGTCTCTGACATACCCTGGAGACACTTTCCCCATTGTCTTGGTGGTTAGCATTTGGCTCCTTGTTACTCATGCAAATTTCTGCAGCCAGCTTGAATTTCTCCCCAGAAAATGGGTTTTTCTTTTCTATTGCATCATCAGGCTGCAAATTTTCGAAACTTTTATGCTTTGCTTCCTCTTGAAGGCTTTGCTGCTTAGAAATTTCTTCCACCAGATACCCTAAATCATCTTTCTCAAGTTCAAAGTCCCACAGATCTCTAGGGCAGGGGCAAAATGCTACCAGTCTGTTTGCTAAAGCACAGCAAGAGTCAACTTTATTTCAGTTCCCAACAAATTCCTCATCTCCATCTAAGACCACCTCAGCCTGGACTTCACTGTCCATATCATTATCAGCATTTTGGTCAAAGCCATTCAACAAGAATCTAGGA
This sequence comes from Pongo abelii, assembly GCF_028885655.2. NCBI lineage: Eukaryota > Metazoa > Chordata > Mammalia > Primates > Hominidae > Pongo > Pongo abelii. Next base: position 11,267,228 of record NC_072008.2, read on the forward strand.
AGTTTCAAACTTACCCACATCTTCCTGTCTTCTGAGCCCTCTGTCTCTAGGAAGTTCCAAACTTTCCCAGATTTTCCTGTCTTCTTCTGAGCCCTCCAAATGGTTCCAACCTTTGCCTATTACTCAGTTCCAAAGTTGCTTCTGCATTTTTGGGTATCCTTATAGCAGCACCCAACTCTACCGGTACCAATTTACTGTATTAGTGCATTCTCACCCTGCTATAAGGACATAACCGAGACTGGGTAATTCATAAATGAAAGAGGTTTAATAGACTCACTTTCACAGGGCTGGGGAAGCCTCAGGAAACTTACAATCATTGTGGAAGGGGAAGCAAACCTGTCATTCTTCACATGGCAGCAGCAAGGAGAAGTGCAGAGTGAAGTGGGGGATGCCGCTTATAAAACCATCAGCTCGTGTGAGAACTCACTATTACGAGAACAGCATGGGGGTAACAGTCCCCATGATTCAATTACCTCCCACTGGGTCCCTCCCTCCCACCACACATGGGTATTATGTTCCCATAACTACAATTCAAGATGAGATTTGGGTAAGGACACAGCCAAACCATATCATGCTCTAACCTCTACCTTATGCTGTAGTGGAGGAAATGTGGTGCCTATTTCAGGGATGTGACAGTAAGAGCCAGATACAGGAACTGGCATGCCCAAGGTAACATAGAGTTAGAGAGGGAGGGGAATGAAAAACTAACAATTTCCAAGCTCTAAATATGCACTGGGACTGGAAGAAGTACTTTTTTTTAATGATATGAAATATTTATATCATATACCTAATACGTGTCAACACACAATCCATTGGGATAGCATTTTGATTTATTCATTTTACAATTGAGAGAACTGAAAATCAGAGAATTAACGCAAATTCTCTCAAAATCACAGAACTGGTAGGTGGCAGGGCTGACATTCAATGCCAAATTCAAATTCTTCCCAATAAGCGCAGTTCTGTCTTGAGAGGTATGGCTAAGAGCAGAACCCAGATGCCTATGAGGAGAAGCTGGAAGTCCTTCTTTAAGGTCACTTTGCCTCTGCAACATGAGAGATGGTTCAGGGCTCTCCTATCCAGGAGGTGTTTGTAAAACAGCGGACATCCATTTGTGCAATGCATTTAGACTCTGCCCTCCCAGAAGTCTGGATGATGGGCAAGAAGCGCTAAGGCTCATTTCTTATACAGGCAATCATGGGGAATGAGTGTAAATAGCCTCAATTCACAGGTGCACCTGAATGTGGGATATGGCATCAATGTTTAAGCCCTTTGAAATTTCTTCACTTGCAGAGCTCAATAAAGATTACATTACTGGAAAGGAAAGGAAATCACATGCACTGAAATATGACATGATGGTGGAAAAGAATCTAAATGTCTGCTGGGGACAAAGACCTCCTCTGGTGCTGCTACACACACAGGCAAATTTCCAGCCTCATGGGTGCAAAATGGCCATATCCAGTCCCCTACTATTCAGGTGGTTTTTAGCCCACATAAAGTTTTATACAAAGTTAAGTCCTAATGCAAAAGCTTGGAAAGTTCACGTACATAACTAGAGTTCCAGCCTCTTGAGGAAAGTGGAAGAGCTGGCAGCACTGGGTCCCACATTCCTCACATGTGCCCCAAGACAGCATAGGTACCCAACCCTGGGCCACTGTACCCACTTACATTACCTGGTATGCCCCAGAGTTTGTGACCCTACCCTAGCCTAAAAGGAAGGTCCACAAGGGTTGAACTAGTTTACAGTCCCACCAACAGTGTAAAAGTGTTCCTATTTCTCCACATCCTCTCCAGCACCTGTTGTTTCCTGACTTTTTAATGATTGCCATTCTAACTGGTGTGAGATGGTATCTCATTGTGGTTTTGATTTGCATTTCTCTGATGGCCAGTGATGGTGAGCATTTTTTCATGTGTTTTTTGGCTGCATAAATGTCTTCTTTTGAGAAGTGTCTGTTCATGTCCTTCGCCCACTTTTTGATGGGGTTGTTTTTTTCTTGTAAATTTGTTGGAGTTCATTGTAGATTCTGGATATTAGCCCTTTGTCAGATGAGTAGGTTGCGAAAATTTTCTCCCATTTTGTAGGTTGCCTGTTCACTCTGATGGTAGTTTCTTTTGCTGTGCAGAAGCTCTTGAGTTTAATTAGATCCCATTTGTCAATTTTGGCTTTTGTTGCCATTGCTTTTGGTGTTTTAGACATGAAGTCCTTGCCCATGCCTATGTCCTGAATGGTAATGCCTAGGTTTTCTTCTAGGGTTTTTATGGTTTTAGGTCTAACATTTAAGTCTTTAATCCATCTTGAATTGATTTTTGTATAAGGTGTAAGGAAGGGATCCAGTTTCAGCTTTCTACATATGGGAAGTCAGTGTGGCGATTCCTCAGGGATCTAGAACTAGAAATTCCATTTGACCCAGCCATCCCATTACTGGGTATATACCCAAAGGACTATAAATCATGCTGCTATAAAGACACATGCACACGTATGTTTATTGCGGCATTATTCACAATAGCAAAGACTTGGAACCAACCCAAATGTCCAACAATGATAGACTGGATTAAGAAAATGTGGCACATATACACCATGGAATACTATGCAGCCATAAAAAATGATGAGTTCACGTCCTTTGTAGGGACATGGATGAAATTGGAAATCATCATTCTCAGTAAACTATCGCAAGAACAAAAAACCAAACACCGCATATTCTCACTCATAGGTGGGAATTGAACAATGAGAACACATGGACACAGGAAGGGGAACATCACACTCTGGGGACTGTTGTGGGGTGGGGGGAGGGGGGAGGGATAGCATTGGGAGATATACCTAATGCTAGATGACGAGTTGGTGGGTGCAGCGCACCAGCATGGCACATGTATACATATGTAACTTACCTGCACATTGCGCACACGTACCATAAAACCTAAAGTATAATAATAATAATAATAATAATAATAATAATAATAAAAGAAAAAAAATTAAAAAAAAAAAAAAAAGGAAGGTCCTAGGTTATTCAAAGCTTTGAAAAAAATCCTGCTGAGAAAAGACTGAAGGAATGCTTTTTGGCACCATCTCCTGTTTCATTAGCCACAGCTGCCTTACTATGTACTTGGACCAGAAAAATTGACTCTCGGAGAAAGCAAACCAATGAAATTCACAGGCAATGAGGAGAGCTCAATGAAAGAGTGAGGAGAAAATGATTTAAAAAGATACACTTGGGTGGCAGAGTAGGGAAGTGGCCCTTTAGAAACTGCATATAATCTGTGCCAGGATTTCTCAGCCTAGGCACTAGTGACATTTGGGGCCAGATAACTTTTCAGTGGAGAACAGTCCTGTGCTTCGTAGGATGTTTAGCAGCATTCCCTGGCCTTTATCTACTAGATGCCAGAGCACCTCACCCCTGTTGTGACCACAAATGATGTCTCTGGACATCACCAAATGTCTTCCAGGGACTAAACTTACTCCAGTTGAGAATCACTGGTCTATGTATAACTCAACTTAGAGAGCAGCTATGAACCCAAATCATGTAAATGTGAACAAAATATTCACATTTTCCCACTTGTCACAATGCTCAATTTATACTTTATCTCAGTTTCTGTTTTAAACAGAACAATGTAAAAGTGTTTAGAAATTATGAAGCCTTTATGTATCACATTGACTTTGGGACACAATAGCAATTTTCTTCAATTTACAAAGAAATGGGAGTCTGCATATAATTATCTTTCTACCAAATTTCTAAGACTACAGATGGGGGAATAAGCCAAGTTTCTTGAGGAAATAGCCTTGTATTTCTTTGTATGAACTGTTTTTTTCTCCTTGGGTGGGGCAGGATCAGGTTTGGAACAGCCTCTGATGGTCAACAGTTGTATGAATGGATGTTTAGCATTTAGGGAAGACTCAGGAGACACTGTGGTTCTTTCCTTTTATTTAGAGGACTAAACATGGTGGATGAAGAGACTTACTGGCCAGCCCTCCATGGGCCAGAATGAAAATTCAGGAAGATATCATAGGACGACAGTCTAGCCAGCAAATGGAACCAGTGGAATGAGCTGCCTCAAAACAAAGCATCATTCATTGTGGCTTCCGTTTGGTTGTATTCTGTCTTGCATCCCTCCACTTTGTGAGAAACCAGGTCAGGAGCAGCCCTATGCGAAAGGCTAAGGGGTAAGTCTCCAGCTGAAAGCTACACTAGTGAGCCTGGGAACTGCTCCTCCAGCCCCAGTCAAGCCCTAAGATGATTGCAGCCCCATCTTTGCTTGGCTGCAACTTCACAGGAGCCCCTGAACCAGAACATCCAAGCTAAGCTATTCACAGAAGCTGTTTTACAAGATAAATGTTTGTTATTTGAAAAATAAAAATAAAAAGATAAGAAAAGATGCCCAGTTAAATGCAATGTGGTATCCTGAATAGGATTCTGGAAGAGACAAATAACATTAGTGTAGAAACTGGTGAAATCTGAGTGAAGTCTATAGTTTGTTGATAGCAATGCACCAATGTTGGTTTCTTAGCTGTGATAAATGTACCAAGGTAATACATTTATGTTATTAATGTTACCATAATAGCATTGAGGTTATGTTATTATGTTAACAGGGCAAATTGGGTAAGGGGCATAAGGGAACGCTATACTATCTTCATAACTGTCTGTAATTCTAAAATTATTCCAAAATTAAAAAAAAAATAAGTCCTTTCTCCCAGGCACCAGATGTATTCAAGCAAAGGTTGGAAACTCATTTATCAAGCATGTGAGAAAATGGAGGACTGTATTGCTCACGGAAGTGCTCCACAGAACTGAAAGCTCAGTTTAGTGACAAGAAGGGAGGTGACTCACAAGCCAGGCCGAAACTAGTGAAATAATCTCCTATTTGCATCTCCTCGATCTGAAAGAAAACATGTGCCTAAGCTGACATGAAACATCTATTATGTTTGCCATTCTGGTGGAGTATGTTTGCTGGAAAGGGAGTGGACAGCTAACAAGATGGACTAGATTTGTTTTTATGGGGCTGGTGACTTTTTCATAGGTGGCTTATTAGGTTGTTGTAAGATTCTAAATGTTAGGTTCTCTAAATCCTTTTTCTGCTTAAGTTATCCAGACAGTATTTTTCATTTGCATTCATGAACACCGATTATTTGATTAGTACAGAAATCTGTTTATTTTTAAGCTCCAATGCCTATTCTGTAAGCCAAAATATTGTTTTTAAAATAAAACATCTCTTTACATATATATGTACATATAAATGTGAATTAAGTGAGTTATACGATCTGTGGATATCCTGTAAAAAGGTTTACTAATACCATATTTTATCCTTTATTAAAACTAAAATTCATTATTTCATCTCATTATTTCTCACTTTGAGGGCTTTTCTTTGTGGCTTTCAAGCCACAGATCTCCCAAAAAATAAGGCAAGAGAAAGACTGAACCAGATATTTTATTTCCAGTTTGGAACAGGAGGTTTGTTAAAGAAGTAACAATATTATTAATGACCCCTGGCACTTGGGAGCCATTCATTGTGCCTGTACTCCATGTTTGGTGCTTTCTAATGATTAATCCTAGCAACATAAGTTAAATTGGCCAGTAAGTTTACATAGGAAAACAGGTGTTACCTGAGGACAAGTCAGGCTGGACGTAGGATCCACTTACTGCCATTGCCACTGCAAGTGGAATGAATTCAAAATTGCTCCTTCTACTTTGAGTTGCCTGCTTCATATTCAAAGTCTATCCCAAGGAATGGAATGGACAGCAGCTCTGATAGAAAAGGGGACTAGTAATCTAGGAAAGGGAAACCAGTGGGACCAGGAAAGGGAAAACAGTGGGACCAATGCAATGCTATGGTTTAAGAGTTAACCTGGGATGAATCCCAGAGATTTAGGAAGGGAGCCAAAACAGGGATCTCTTTTCTATTCTTAAGCAAGTATTCTCTGCCCAGGGATGTTGTACCATAGAACATGATGACTATTCTTGGCTTGGGAATATTATTTACAATATAATAGTCATCTGTTTAAATGTCATCTTCCATACACTGATCTATTCATCTACCCATCCACCCTTTGATTGATCAATAGGTGAGATTCTGAGCTAGGTGCTATGAACCCAGATGAATGAATGCTATCTCTGCCTTTGAAAAATTCAAAATTCAGTGCTAGAGATAGACATGTGGAAACCTAATTAAAGCAAAATGAGGCCGGGCATGGTGGCTCGTATCTGTAATCCCAGCACTTTGGGACACCGAGGCAGGTGGATCCCTTGAGCTAAGAAGTTTGAGACCATCCTGGGCAACATGGTGAAATCCTGTCTCTACTAAAAATACAAAAATTAGCTGGGCATGGTGGCACGTGCCTGTAGTCTCAGTTGCTGGGTGGAGTGGGGTGGGGGGCTGAGGCAGGAGGATCGCCTGAGCCTTGGGAGGTTGAGGCTGCAGTGAGCTATGATCGTGTCACTGCACTCCAGCCGGAGCGCCAAAAAAAAAAAAAAAAAAAAAAAAAAAAGAAGCAGCAATATGAAGAAATGCTTCAGTGAGGAGAAGACATTCACTAGGTGCCAGGACAAAAGAGAGAAGACTGCTTCCAGTTCTGCTTGCAAAGACTAATGTTTGAGTTCAATCTTAAGGGATGAAGTTATCCCTCTCTGGGGTCTTTGAATTTTGGTGGGGGTTTCCACCAGCTTAGTTTAGGACATCCTTCCTTTCTGATTACACTATCCCTTTTAGTGTTTGATTCCTTATAATCCAACCCTTTACCAACTAAGCATTCTATTGGTGAAAAAGATGAGAAAATTGCAAATTCAGGAGTGGATTGCTAGTTTCTTAAGTGGGAACCAGGGTTCAAGAGAGGGGAAAATAATAATTGCGGAAGAAAACAATCTATATGAAAAATAATGGAAAACGTATTCAGGCCCAAACTGGTCCCATCATTCAGGCAATGTTGGATACGTGTGTGTGTGTGTGTGTGTGTGTGTGTGTGTGTCATCTTCAAGAAATCTTTCATACCCTAGATTGTTGGTTATTTAACCAAACTCATGTTATCAAAGTTTTTGCTTATTAACTTATACTTAACAGTTCTTCCATTAACTTTAATTGAAATAGACAAAGGCAGATAGGAACAGGGTGATTGGTTCACTTTTCTTGGTATAAGTCCCAGTGAATTAAACACTTTATTTTTCCTGCCAGCACTTTGTGGGCTAGGATTTCCAAAATCTCTTTCCAAAGTGTCTATGTTTCCCCGGAGAAGAAAATGTTTTATGGTATTCTTAAGCAATAGCGATGCCTCTCCTTAGGGCTGAGGCTCCCCAAAGTACTTGTGAAATGTACTAATCCCCACAGTTTACATGTTGAAGTGGTGGTGAAATTATCAAAGCTGTGGTCAGAAAATAAGAACATTCTGTGAGTCTCTCACTGCTGTAAAGAAAGTCGACTCTTGGAGGTCACCATGCCTTCAGTTAAACACTAAGAAGAAACCTATTCTGTTTTGTGTAAGTAAATTATTCTGGCAGGGTGATTAGTTCTAAAATTTTTCTATATCATCTTCAAGAGGAGAAAAAAAAAACTTCTGGATCCTTGAACCTCAAAGCAAGTGGTTTTCTATTACAGAAAAATCATTAAGATATTTGATTTGTTGAACATGTCTCCTTGTTCTGTCAAAACATGAGGTAGGGAAGCTGATCTCATGGTTTAGACGCCATAGCTTTAAAGGCTCAACTATGGTTTTTCCTTAACTAGGTGTTCTTTGTAATCACTGCTTGCTGTAACAACTGCTAATGATCAAATTATGCCCTAGAAGGATCTTTTACTTGCTGTCATTTTTTCCACAGTCAAGTTATATGATTTTTTTAAAAAAAGATTTTTTTTCAAAGCTTTAAGCACATGTCCCAAAGGGGCAGCTCTGCTGCTGACTTTTCATAATCTAGGAGCTAGTATGTCCTTCCAGGCTCCTGAATTTGTATCTTTCATTAAACAGTCCTTAAATGGAAGACAATACTTTTAGTTTAGTCTAGGTAGGTACTGTATTTGTAGAGACAGAAGTTTCCAAATATCAGGGCAGGGAAAATGGCTTTTGCCAAGTCATTTTTTAAAGCTACATTTCATTCCTGGAGTGTAAATGAAAGGAAGTAGGTAGCAGAACAAAAATACAAAAATCATTTTTCCCTAATAAATACTCTAGGTGGTTAACTCTGGAAAATTAAAACCCAAATTTTGGGAGTCTTATCATTACTTGTTAAAGTCTTGGAAATGCCTAAAATTTCCTGCCAGTTGCTCCCATGAAAACAGCTCTCTCTGATTCAGTAGCTGAAAAGATGATGCAATTAAATGAAACTATTATACTACCTATCATTTTCTTATCCAGTCCATGTTTTTGATTATCTTTTGAGCCATTCAAAACAATTCTATATGCTATGGAAACACTATATAAATAAATGTGCTATGATTGAATTTTTAATGTATCTCATTTAATTTCTCAAATATTTATTGTGCCGTAGGTATGTATAAGGCACTGTGGTAGACACTAAAGCAAATAAATATAAAAATGGTTTCCTCTCTATCACTTGTCTGCAATGGCAGAAGATGACAATGTTTTTCCGTATACCAGTAGTTTTTAATCTAAATCCATCTCTATGCTGCTCCCCTCCACCTACCCACTGCAGTTCTTCCTTGCTCCATTTTGTCAGCTGCTCACCCTCCATGCAACTCATCCTGGGATAAGTTATCACCCCAAACTCGGGAAACGAACCCTTAGTTCAAGCCAAACCCAGTGATTTATTTCTACTTCCCAGTATTGATTTGGGCACTGGCAGGTGTTGCAATTCTAGGACATGAGAAGGGAATATTGCTAACTTCTCAGTCATCAAACAAGATAGTAATAGTAAAAGTAATAACTTGTAATGAAGATTGACTTATTAAAGTTACCCATTTAATGCATAACTTATGTGCCTATAGACTGCATGGTGGCATCAGTTGTTTAAACCAGTCGTAAAAATATTGACTTTTATTTTATGCTTAGTGCCACCAAAGGAACTCATCTCACCTTGAAAACATATTTGGTCACATATGCAGTCATGTGCCACGTAACAATGCTTTGGTCAACAGGCCATATATAAGACAGTGGTCCGAAAAGATTATAATGGAGGTGCTTCATACAGCTATACTATTTTTTATCTTTTATGCAATATTTCTACTATGCCTTTTCTATGTTTAGATACATAGATACCAACCATTGCATTCCAATTATCTACAGTATTCAGTACAGGAACATGCTGTATAGGTTTATAGCCTAGGAGCAGTAGGCTCTACCATATCGCCTAGGTGTGTAGTAGGCTATGCCATCTGGGTTTTTGTAAGTATATTATGTTTTGCACAATGTCAAAATCATCTAATGATGCATTTCTCAGTATGAATCTGTCATTAAGCAACGCGTGACTGTAATATAAACACTAAAACATCTAAGAATAACAAAGTTCTGATCATTAAAAAGCACATAATTACTACATCATGAAATTAAAATAATGAAGAAATTGAAATGAACAGGAATAGTATAGTTGATCAACTGCATAAAAAATAACAATGAATTACTATAATATTAATTTCAAATTAGGGGTTGGCAAGCTTTTTTTTCTGTAAAGATCCAGAGAATAAATACTTTTGATCTTGTGGGCCATAAAGTCTCTGTCAAAACTACTCAACTCTGCCACTGTAGCACTAAAGCAGTCACAGGCAATACAGAAAGAAATGGACATGGCTGGGTTTTAATAAAAATATAAAAACAGGCAATGGACTGGCTTTGGCCCATGAGCTTAGTTTGCCCACATCTATCTTAAGTGAAAACCTGTTAAACTACTCTTCCAGAGCTTTCCATATGTAAAGCTCTAGTAACACACACTAGTTGAATTTTTAAGTAATCTTGAGGGCTTGATTCCAAATGACCTAAAAAGGCTGACTGGTTAAAAAATACACTCAGCATTAAATTTCAATGTATACGTATTTGCTTTTATTTTGCCCATGGGGAAACCAAGAAAAAAGGCAAAAATTGTTCATGTTTGAAGGATGGGACATTCTTCATAATTATCAAGTTTATTTTGGGCTATGATCCCAACAGAGAATATAGTGCAGTCTTGAAATCTTTGAAAGGTGCCAGAATATTTCAGAAACTGCAGTGACAGAAGTTTTGGTCAAGATGCCAAAGTCTTGTGCAACAGTGGTTGCTGCTCCAACAAGACATATAAATATGTATAAATATGGCCAGTTGAGACAAGACCTTGGATAGAAAACGATATTTCTGAGAACATAAAGGAAGTCATTTGTGAATACCATGGTACAAAGCACATGGCTTAAAGAATCCCACACCTGCTTGGCACCAACACAGCATCATATAGTGGCAGCAGACACTTGAGAACTTTACATGGTAAAAACCCTGGGGTGCTAAGAAGAGCATCCAAGAAGAAAATTACAAAATAACCTGCAGGATAATGTCTTTGTCATTCTTGGTTTTTACCAGAGTGAGTGGATGAGGCAGCTTCTATCTAAAGGGTCACCAAAGTCAACTTGGACAGATCATCTCCACTGCTCTATCTTTTAATACAATTGATGCATCTGTGTTTTCTCTGTCTATTGACTAGGAACTACTCGATGATAGGAACTCCTTTTGACATAGCGTTGAATCCTCTATTGCAGCTAGAACTTAAAGCCCCACATATGTATCTCCTTCAGGTTGCATATCCCTTGGTATTATGAGGAAAGAGCTGTAAGGCAGTGTAGGAAGCCCTCTGGGTGTCACTCCCTCAGTTTGGCTCTAGAGAGAGAAGGCATAAGATTCTCAGGTATGGCTCTAGCCTTAGGTTCATCACCATGGCCCTACGGAAAAAGAAGTTCCCATCCACCTTATCAAGGCCCTGAGAGCCACAGCAAAGATCACCTAATTTTTCCATACTGATATTTTTGTTGTTTCCTTTGTGATTCCCTGTTCTCTATTCCATATACCTTCCAAGACTGTGTTATTGAATAGTGGTTTATAACCTACTAATAAATCAAGAAAACTTAGTGGATCATGAAAACATATTTTGAAAATGAAAGAGAATCAGACAGAAGAGGATAGGAGAGAATATTATAAAGAATATCCAAATGTATCTCTGATAAAGATAAGCTGTTTGGCTTCATGCATTTCCTGGGCTGAGATGTAAAATGTACTTCTCACTGCAGATAGGTTGTGGACAAAAAATCTGCAACCTGCTGTTCTAAGACAAGTAAACAAATAAAAGTCTGTGGTACATCCTGAGAACAGGCTGCAAACTAAACGGATTTCTTCTTTTATATGAAATAGTATCTCATATAAAATGGCTTTGATAGTAAGATCAGTAGACAATAGGGAGCCTTGGGATTTTTGTTTGTTTTTTGTTTTTCCAACAAAGGAGTAGCCACTGTGGTTGAAGTTTCACTCTGGTGATTTTACTGTGGTCGATAGAATAGAGGAGAAGCCCTGAATTGAGGAAAGTAGGTAGGGGTTCTATGACTATAATTAAAATCAAGCATAATGATGCAGTGACATAGGGTTGAGGGGAGATACAGGACAAAGTGATATGGTGATGGCAAAAATGACAACGATGATGATGATGATGGTGATGGATAAGTTTTATGGAGAGTATATAAGATGTCAGGAAGTGATTTAAGCTCATTATGGTTATTATTTCATTTAAATCTCACATCAACCCTATGAGACCATCAATGAAAGCTGGAAACTCAGCATGAAGTGAAGGAGTAAGAAAGTGTTGAGGTTGTTTTAAAATCATTACTGGAGACACTGGGGACAGTGGGAGAAAGGTGATCGATGCTCTTTAGGGATACGGGGAAGAGTGAGAGAAAGAGCTTAATTTAAAAGCTTATTATTAAATAATATGCCCGCACGCACCCATTCACATCTCAAAGATTTGCTGAGGGCCACTTGTGTATTAGGCAATACAGATGATGTTCCAGATCAAAGACCAATAAGACATAGCCCTACCCCATGGGAAATCACCATCCTTTGTGTGAAGATCACAGAAAAGGTGATTGTGGACACACAGAAGGTACAATCAGCTCCACAGTTCACACAATAGAGACCTTTATTGAGGGCCTCTAGGTGCAGCGGTCTCATTATTCCGTGATCATCCCTATTTGGTGGTGTTTCCTTCCCATTGGCATTTCTACCTACAGTGGATTTTGTGGATTCTGCACCAGGTTTCAACCTTATTTTTACTTACACAGAAGGCTTTGGCAGACAGTTTTAGCACATCACCTCTTCAACTGGGCATTGCCAGAAAGAATAACAGAAATAGGACAGTTAAATTTTTCTGTCAAGGGTTGTTATATAAACACCCAATCTCAATTTCCTTGCCTACCAGGTTACTTGTATTTTCTAAATCAACATTTAAATCACAAACTGAAGACAGCTGCAGTGTTGGCCTAGCAAGAATATAATTTTCCTTATTTCATTGAGTTGTGTACTTGGATTTGACATTGCCTAAGGGATAATGGCGAGGGATCATTTTATAAGGAAGCCATATAATTGAGCAATTTTAAGGCATTGGGGTACTCTTTTATGAGACTATTGTCCATATTTTCTTAAACGATCAGCTATTCCTCATTCCATGATACTGTTTTCAAAATGCATAAACAAAGCCTTTCTCAATTGTGATATCAGAAATGAACTGATACAAGAAAAAAACAGCTCTAAAGAAAACACAAATGTGCATTTCTGTCTTATAGAACCATTCAACTGTAAATATTTGTTTACAATATAATAAGGTTAAGCCATAATGCCTACACTAACGTGCTATAGTGATTGTGGCAGGAATAAGTTATTTTCTTTCATTTTACCTTAGATCAGGCATCAGCAAATTTTTCCTGTAAAGGGCCAGATAGTAAACTTCTGAGACAATGTCACAACTACTCAACTCTGACATTGACTGAAAACAGGCATAGACGAATTGCAAATGAATGAGCATGGCTGTGTTTCAGTAAGACTTTATTTACGAAGACAGATGGTAAGCTTGGTTTGGCCATGGTTCAGTTGCTAACCCCTGATTTTGACCATTTGTATTAAAATGTTACCAAAATAATATTAATTGGACCTAACATACTACTTGATATACAAAAAGTGCTCCTTGGATGTGTTTTGAATAAGTGAAAAGTTTGTGTAAACCATTAGGTTTTGCTTAATTTCTTGACTATTTTTTACATTTGTTTTCCGGTTTTGTGACTAAGAGTTGGCCATTTACAAACTAGATAGTCTGATCCAAGAGCCTATGCCAAGAGTAGCCATTTGAATAATCAGATAGTCCATGCTTGCCTCCATGGAGTAATCTTGGGCTCACAGGGAAAATGATTGGTTCCTGATTTCAACCACTAAAAATTTCTCCAGATTCTCAAAAGCATTTTCAAAAGTCTCTTTTTGAACCACGTTAAGTTTAGAAGGGGTAACAAATTAAGCTCATCAGCTATTTTATCCTATTAGTTATTCAGTGTGTACATCTCCAGGCTAAATGGATATACAGGAGGGAGGAGCCACAAGATGCAAGAAGCCTGGGTCCCTGAATAACGGCCTGGAAGAGAGTTTGCCCTTCTTACCCCATTGCCAACCTGCATTAGATAGTGCTCCAGTAAGAAATATATCTTTATAGTGGTGTTAAGGCACTGAGTGGTTAGCCTACCCCAACGAATACAAGTATGCATCTGTGAGATACAGTCTTAGAAGTAGAATTGTTGGGCCATTGAAAATTTAGAAAAATGCAAGAACCCAAAAGCAAATGCAATAAAAAGAAAGATAAATACCTGGGACTTAATTAAACCAAAGAGCTTTTGCACACCAAAACGAAAAGTCAGCAGAATAAACAGACAACCCACAGAGTGGGACAAAATCTTCACAATCTATACATTTGACAAAGTACTAATATACAGAATCTACAACAAACTCAAACAAATTAGCAAGAAAAAAACAAACAATCCCATCAAAAGGTGGGCTAAGGACACGAATGGGAAATTCTCAAAAGCAGATATACAAATGGACAACAAACATATAAAAAATGCTCAACATCACTAATGATCAGGGAAATGCAAATCAAAATCACAATGTGATACCACCTTACTCCTGCAAGAATGGCTATAATCAAAAAACCAAAAAATAATAGATGTTGGTGTGGATGCAGTGAACAGGGAACACTTCTACACTGCTGGTGGGAATGTAAACTAGTACAGCTGCTATAGAAAACAGTGTGGAGAGTCGTTAAAGAACTAAAAGTAGAACTTCCATTTGACCCAGCAATCTCGCTACTGGGCATTTACCCAGAGGAAAAGAAGTCATTATACGGAAAAGATACTTGCACACACATGTTTATAGTCACACAATTCGCAATTGCAAAAATGTGGAACCAACCCAAGTGCCCATCAATCAGTGAGTGGATAAAGAAACTGTAGTATATATATGTATGATGGAATACTACTCAGCCATAACAAGGAATGAATTAATGGCATTAACAGCGACCTGGATGGGATTGGAGACTATTATTCTAAGTGAAGTAACTCAGGAATGGAAAACTAGACATTGTATGTTCTCACTAATAGGTGGGAGCTAAACTATGAGGATGCAAAGGCATAAGAATGACACAATAGACTTCGGGGACTCAGGGGGAAAGGGTGGGAAAGGGGTGAGGGATAAAAAACTATGAATTGTGTTCAGTGTATACTGCTTGGGTGATGGATGCATCAAAATCTCACAAATCACCACTAAAGAACTTATTCGTGTAACCAAATACCACCTGTTCCTAAAAAACCATGGAAATAATAAATAAATAAATACAATTTAGATAAATATTGCCAAATTGCCTTGCACCTTGTTGCAACAATTTACACCTCTACCAACAGTGTATGAGAGTGTTTGTTTCCCCACGAAGTGTATCATCCAACTTTTGGAGCCATGCCATTCTGAGAGAGAAAAAAAATCTCCTTGGTGTTTAGGTTGCATTTCTTTAATGAATGTGAGGGTGAGCATCTTTTCAAATCTATTTATACTGCTTGTATTTTTCTGTGAGCCACCTGTAATTTGTCTATATTTTAGATTTTCTTTTTATATTAATTTGTAATAAAGTTTTATGTAATAGAGAAGTTAGCCTTTAGTTTGTCAAATGTGCTATAAAGTTTATTTATTTGCTTATCTGTCAGAGATCATTCTATTTTTTTTAAATGTAGTGAAACTTGTTCCTCTCTTTGTTTATGTTTTCTGGGTAGGCCTTCCCTAGTGTAAAAAAATATATATCCACCTATGTTTTCTTCTGGTGCATCGTTTATAGTTTCATTTTTTAATCTTTAAATCTTTCTTCCATGTCAATTTATTATTTTCTTAATGATGATTGTCTCATTATCTCAAATACAATAATAACCCATCTTTTTCCCTTTACAAAAATACCATATTTATCATGTAATAAATTTTCATATGTATTTTGGTTCATTTTTAATTCTTCAGTTTTGTGACACATTTTAATAAGTGGACAGGGTAAATCTCCATTTTAACTCTTTATCAGATTTCCCCTGACTACCTTCACTTAATTATTTTCCCAGATGATGTTTAGATTAATTTAGTAAAATTATCAAAAAGAAAAATTCTGTTGGTACTTTATTTTGGAATCACATTCAGCTTATAGATAATTAATGACAAAATTTACATCTTCATATTATTGAATTACTTCCTAATTTCCTTTCTTATCCAATTTAGGCTCTGTGTTGTGGGATTAGAATCATTCCCTTGGATACTGTATTAGCTTCCTAGTGCTGTTATAACTAATGACAAGAGACTTAGTGTCTTAAACAACTCAAATTTGTCATCTTACAGTTCTGGAGGCCAGAAATCTGAAATGGGTCTCGCTGGGCTAAAATTGAGGTGTCAGCAGAGCTTTGTTCCTTTCTGGAGGCCCCTTGGGAAGAATTTGTCCCTTTGACTTTTCTAGCTTGTAGAGGCCATCTGCATTCCTTGGCTCATGGCCTCTTTCTCCATCTTTGAAGCCAGCAACATTGCATCTCTCTGACCATACTTCCATAGTCACATATCTCCCTGATTACAGCTGGGAGAATTTCTGCACTTTCAAGTACCCATGTGATTAGTTTGAGCCCACCTAGACAATCCAGGATAATCTCCCTATCTCAAGGACCTTAACTCATCACATTTGCAAAGTTCCTTTTGGCTTGTGAGGTATCATATTCACAAGTTCCAGGGATGTGGATGTGGCCATCATTGGGGGTCCATTATTTTGCCTACTACAGATATATTCTCAACTGCCATGTCCCTCTTCACCTTCATTGAATTGAACTAGAAAAGTCCTAACTCGAAAGAGGATATTTGGATTAACTAAGGCTGGGGAATTAAAAGTCCGAAATGGTGTATTTAGCTTAAGAGTGTTTAGATACCAGGATGTTTATTTTTCATTTAAAGTTCCCAGCTACTAACCTCAAACGGACCTTTTGGCCTGTCCTGCAATCCTCTGACATTGCTGGCCCGTTAGCTGCCCTCTCTTCCACTCCTCTCCTCTTTCCTCAAACCTCCAGGACCTCTTCGCCATCCTCACTCCTAGTGGATTAAATTGCTTCCTATTTTGTTGGATGCTGAGAAGCAATCTGGAGTAAAATCCCACGTGCTCTCCCACCATCTTCTAACTTGCATCAGTGTCCATATAACTAGTGCCCATCTATCATTATAGTGTAAAAGAAGGTCAAACCCTCCACTTGTACTCTGGATCCCACCCTTGTGGTCTACTCTAGGAAATCACCCACTAATTTCCCAACTCCCCCATCCTCAATTCTTTCCTCTCTGTGGTAAATTCTGGCAGCTGATGATTATGTTATAATAGCATTCATTTGAACCCTGGAAGCACCAGACTCACAGGAGAGGGTTCTGCAAATAGATAACCACAAATAAATCCCTATGATCATCCTAATGTGACAGAGAACAGAAATGTGAACTTGACTATGTGTCCATTTTCATTGTATCTTGATTTTCATTATATCCTATTGGGCTTGGCATCATTTCTTTAGGCTTTAGGTCCTGGCTACAGTATTTATTTTCCTGTGAAAATTATTCACACAGTGAATCTGACCCTGTTTAGAACCTCCATTTGAAGGTTTGCATGGGGATCAAGTGGCCACATTTAGACCAAAGCTACTGTCATAGAGCTTGCCACCAGCCACACATTCCAAGGATCTCAGTAAATATTTGATGTCCATATTCATATGCCCAATTCAGTAGCTTCAGAAACCCTCATGTGATGCCTGTTTCTTTCACCAGCCACACAATTCCCTCTCTCCTCTATAAATGAGAAAATTATTTGTAAATCATTAGTTCCTATTTTGACAGAAAATATGAAAATAACTGCTGTGGCCTGGGAATATCTTCAAACATTTCGATAGCACAAATCTTTCTCTGGATGTGCGGATAACCACACAGCCTCAGAAATAATCAATGGAGACAGAGCCTCTAGTAGACAAGTTTTATAAAATTGTTTTTGGTAAAGGTTATTTGTTTAGTGGACTCTTTAAAAAGCAGGAACAAAGAGAAAAATCAACTGGATTTAAAAACAAAGCCACAGAGAGTATCTGTTCCCTGATATCTTATCTGATGTGCATTCAAACCAAGTTTCAAAAAATTTTCAAAGTCATCATTCCCTTCACTACAAATTAAGTTTGCTAACAATATTGCCATTTTTTTCCCTTAGGAATGAAAAGAATGTCTGTCCTTATTAAAGGGAGACAAAACTCTTGGCCCGGGCCCCACATGGGCCACTTTGTGAGTTATGTTGGAGGGAGAACAGGCCTCATCTCCACCTTACAACCAAACCAATACCAGGTAAGGCAGGAGGGCCTTTCTTAAGGATAAGAGCGACATGGCCTGACAGTCACTAGTATTCATTTATCACAATTGCCTAAGTGATTTTCTTCTTATTTGAGCTGAGGGTCTCTATGTGTGAGATTAGCATGAAAAAATAAAATAGGGTGGGGATTTCCTCTTGGAAAGAATATGCTGTGGTTGTGGTAGTGAACAAACCGTGACTTAGCCAAAGGTGCAAGGCATATGCCAGTGAAATATGCATGTCTTGTCAGCCCATTGGCCTTGCCTATCTCTCTCTTCTGAACTCTGTCATGACCTCCAATGGAGTCTCAGGTTCTGCTTCAAGAAAAAACGTGGCCCTAAGGCTCACTATCCAAAGAAAAACTCTGGTCAGTGTTTTTGTGCTACTCTTTCTGGTCAAAGAACTGAGCCTCCTACTGCAGAGGCAAGTCGCCCAAGCTCACGTGTGTGAGGAGTGCCAGGATAAGTTCACAAGTCCTAGTCTTTAGACCTCCAAGCCAGCATTCTTTCTGTTAGCCACAGGTGAGCCAAGAGAACTGCACCACTGGCACTGTGGGTGACAGAATGTGAATGTATGTGTGTACAGCAAGGTAAGTCAACTTCAGCACATGGGGCCTGATAATTTTTGTTGCAGGGGGCTGTCCTATTTATTATAGGGTGTTGGGCAGCATCCTCAGCCTTTACCCACTAGATGCTAGGAGCATCCATCCCCTAAGCTGCAACAACCAAAAGTATATCCAGACATTGCCAGATGTCCCCAGGGCATGGGGAGCAAAATCAACCCTGCTTGAGAACCATCTATTTGTGTGTATATGTATATACATATATATGCACATATGTTGTGTATATATATATATGAACTATTTATGAATAAATATTCATGAAGCATCCCCTCAACCTCCTCCAAAAGAAAACAAAGTAGAAAAGAAGTTTTGCAGATACCAAAATCCTCCGTGGAAATATTCTAGCTTCTAGAAGCTTCCTATCCCTCTTCTGCTTTCCTTTAAGTTTCAGGCACACTGCCCAATGTTGCTTTTCATGGCAGATTTACTTTATGTGTATAACATCATAGTTTTTCATTCTCCCTCAAAGTAGGTGTCTGCTACATACTAATACAAATTAAAAAGTGCCTTTATAGGCCAGGTGCAGTGGCTCACGCCTGTAATCCCAGCACAGCACTTTGGGAGGCTGAGGCAGGCAGATCACAAGGTCAAGGGATTGAGACCATCCTGGCCAACATGGTGAAACCCTGTCTCTACTAAAAATACAAAAATTAGCTGGGCGTGGTGGTGTGCACCTATAATCCCAGCTACTCGGGAGGCTGAGGTAGGAGAATCACTTGAACCCAGGAGGCGGAGGTTGCAGTGAGCCAAGGTTGTGCCACTGCACTCCAGCTTGGCAACAGAGCAAGACTCCATCTCAAAAAAAAAAAAAAAAAAAAAGTACCTTTATAGACAGTAGTAAACATACAGAGACAAAGTTTTATGGATTCAAGGAATTCAAGTACATGTGTCTCATCTTTACTGGAATCAGGATCTGTTTAAAAAACAAACATCAGCCAATCAGGTGTGCACTGGCTCCAGTGCAACATACAACACACCAGCTGAAAAACTGGCTAAAAAGGAGTTAAGTTCGGTAAAATCCCTGATTCTGAGTTGGCATAGGGTCAAACGACAAGTTTAACAGAGTGTTAAGGCATTCTTTTCAAATGGGTTATTTTGAAACCAAACTGAGATAGACACAGCTTTTCTTCTGACCGTTTAAGATGACCTTCCTGAAAATTATTTTTAATTGGTTGTTCAGAATCCATATAGACTGTTGATATACACACAGCTTTCCTTTGTAATGCTCCAAGTTGACCTTCCCTTTAAATAAACGTATTACCTGACATGCAAATTGTCCCTCTTGAACATGTCCTTCAAATGGACACTAATGCCAGCCAACAACCAAGAAGCTGTAGTTTCCTTCCTGTGTGAATATTAGGTGTGAGAAGAGTTCACAGCTCACGGCTTTGGCAGAGCCAATATTTGACTTGCAGTGTTCCCCAGCAGAAAGGCAGAAGAGGCCTTACCTTTGGGAATGGTGATCTGACAGCTCAGGTCACAGTCCTGTTGCAACTGATAAAAAGCCACTTCCTGCAGCCGGGCCCTCTCCAGCTCTGAGAGACTCTGGATGGGGACTGACCTCAGCCGTACACTGCGGCCTGACATGCTGTTCCAGGTGAAATCACCCTGTAGGCCAAAAAAAAAAAAAAAAATCAAGAGTTACAGAGTTCACTTACCTCTCACAAATCTCATCCTCTCTTAGTAATAAAGTCAAGCAAACCACCTTTGTGTTCCAAAATTGGGTCTCAATTCCCAAAGTCAAATCCTCTTTTAGTTCACTGTGGATTTTCTCAGTTAGTTGCAAATGTCAAAATCTCAAGTATCTGCTGGGTCACATGATCTTATCTCATTATGCATATAGGCCCGAGGAAGCTATGTAGAAAGATACTGTGAGGGTCCTACTTCCTCCTTTTTATGGGAACACATGGGAACTTCTAACTTTTGTGAAATACTGTGCTGCTGCTGATTGCCATCACACACATCAGATATAGGGGGATGAGTGTGTATGGCGAGCCTACCGTGTGCCAGAGGCTGCACCAAGGGAATTTTTTAAAATTGGCAAAAAAAAATGGTACATATTCATGGGGCACATGGTGATATTTCTATACATATAGTTATTAGATATATATTTCTAATAATTAGTAACTAATCTCAAACATTTATTATTTCTTTGGTTGCTAACATTCAATATCCTCCTTCTAGCTATTTGAGATTATATATTACTGTTAACCATAGTCAAGGGCTTTTTAGTTAATCCCTCCAACAACCTTACGAGGTGGTTAACATTTTTTACCTATCTCATGTAAAATTTAATAATATAATCTAGTATAATATATGATAATATATTATAATAGTAAAGTTTATACTTATGGTATATTATATGAATAGTATAGTAACATATATTATCTATACATATAGTAATATAATATAGATGATGAAACTGAGGCTTGAGGAGGTTAAGTAATTCTCCCCAAATCATAAAACTCACTCATAAGATTTGGAATGAGGACTCAAGCTAAGAATGTAGGGCTTTAAACTCTATGCTAATATTGTAACCACTAAGGTTCTATTTGTAGCACTCTCATGAGTTATTGTGAACACAATAAGCTTAGAGATATGATCATTAGGAAGACGTTCAGTATTTATGGAGACATTTGATGCTAAAATACTCCACATCAAAGACTCAAAGCAAAGATTCCCACAATCCTAAAAGTGTACTCATGTGTACACATGCATACCCTTGCAGCCCACTGAGGGTGAATGGCTCCACCCTCAATGCAGACAGTGAGAAAGTGATGTCCAAAGAAAAAGTACTTTACAATCCTCTGAAACCCAGTGTCTCCTTACTAAAGACTTCTTGTGAATCTCATATATCAGGAATGCTGCAACAGATTTGAGGAGGCAGCTACTGTTGCTCAATGATCAAGAAAGAAAAGTTCTATCAGGGAAGGAAAGGTGCTGGCCCACGCAGGGACTCATTGCAATAAATGGAACACTTATAGAATCCCATAAGACTTCACCATCTTAAAGAAGTCACTCACCTGGACGTGGTGGCTCACACCTGTAATCCCAGCACTTTGGGAGGCCAAGGTGGATGGATCACCTGAGGTCGGGAGTTCAAGACCAGCCTGGCCAACATGGCAAAAGCCCGTCTCTACTAAAAATATAAAATTAGCCGGGCATGGTGGCACATGCCTGTAGTCCCAGCTACTTGGGAGGCCGAGGCAGGAGAATCGCTTGAACCTGGGAGGGGGAGGTTGCAGTGAGCCAAGATCACGCCACTGCATTCCAGCCTGGGCAACAAGAGCAAAACTCTGTCTTAAAAAAAAAAAAAAAAAAGTCACTCACCTTAAAGAAGGGAGACAGAAAGACTGGTCCTGGCAACAAAGTGCCATAGCACTTTGTTTCACACTGGTGGCAAATTCCTGCCTAGTGTATTCATTCCAAAAGTGAATGGCACGATGTTAATTCTTTGATATTTTCCCTCTTTATCTGGGATTTCATTCATTCATTTAATACATGAATATATTATACTCTGGTAGGGGCAGAAAATGAACAGGGTAAGTAAAAGGAATGGTGTGTGAAATAATGATAACTGCTAGGAAGGAGAAAAAGGCAAAGAAGGGGAAGTAGAAGAAAGGAATTTGCAGTTTTAGAGACAGCAGCCAGGAAGACCTCACTGAGAAGGCAAAATTTGAGCAAGTGTTAAAGAAGTTATGGCTTTTCGTTTCTTTGCCTTGACATGTATGAATTACACCCAGTGGATGATGAAGACTAGCAGGAACCCAGGAGGAGCTCAGGGAGGGTGATGCAGGAGGGGATGTGGGGAGAGGAGTGAGTGAGCAAATCTAGTCAAAGTGAGGAGGCTGCAGTCACATTCAGTGAACAGAAGAAAATTCTTCTGGGGCCAGTGTATTTTGAATTTTTTCTTTCTTTTATGTTTTTGGTATAACCAGACTAAGAAAAAATAGGACATACAGATATTATGGTTGGGGACTCAGGCCTTGGGTGTACCCCTCACTCACACCCTCTAAGCTTAGAGAACCACAAGGAACACTATTGGGGAATTTTTTTTATTATTATTTTCTCCCAGAGAGAAAGTCCCCAGATGAGTTTATAAATTTTAGATATCAAGCTTAGGTACCTAAGGGAGCTGATTGTTATTTGAAGTGTCAAAGCAGAATTACATACCTATTCTTTAAAAGCAATCAAAGATGTGACCTCCAATGGGCTTAATTATCTGTAGTAGGGGTTTGACAATCTTTTTCCGTAAAGACCACATAGAAAATATATCAGGCTTTGTGAGCCATGTGATCTCTGTTACAACTACTCAACTCTGGCTTGGTGGCATGAAAGCAGCCACAGATAATTTATAAATCAGTGAGTGTGGCCATATTCCAATAAAACTTTATTTACAAAAACAGCAGGCTGGTTTTGGCTGGCGGGCTGGAGTTTCCCAACCTGTGAACTATAGCTTATGACTGAAATAAAGTAATTCCTGGAAGGGACATTTTGTTCTTATTTACTAAGTCCTCCTGGTTAATTAATTCAAACAATATTTAATAAGCACAGATGAGATGCTAAGCTCTGTGGTAGGCTTGGGACTATTAAGATGACAACACAGTCCTCATCCTCAGAGTTAACTTTCAGGTAGGAAGAACACAAACAATCCATAAAACACAGAGATTGTGATACTAGAAGTAAGTACTAAATGCAACGAATGCCTAGGAGACAAGGCTTTGTTATCTATCTGGAGGATCAAGGAAAGCTTTATAGAGAAGGTAGTGTTTCAATGGAGGCTTGAAAGTTGAGTAAGAGGGGGCAGGGTTCGCCCAGTAGCAATGCAACTTTAGCAGCAGGTGCAAAGGCAAATGAGTTTGAGAAAACAGGCTTGTTCAGGGAATTACAAGGCTGGAAGGAGGAAAATGGCAAGAGGTGAAGCCAAGCAGAAGTCAGGGCCAGATTCTGTAGGGCCGTCTCTGTTGGCAATGCAAACCAGATTAGATTTTCCTCCATAGATGATGGCTAGTCATTCAGGAACTTTGAGCTAGAGAGGAACATGAGCAGATTTGAAATATAGGGAAGATGACTGGAAACAAGTTTCCTAAGGAATTAAAGGCGAGAGCAAGTCAAAGATGTGGAGATGAGAAAAGACTCCATGCTAAGTAGGATGCTGATTCCAATTTGAACAGACACGGGAGAAACTTAGAACCACATAGATGCTGGAGAATAAACTGGATGCAGTCAGGGGAAGAGAAGGAGTAATCTAGGATGACTCTTGAGTTTCTAGTTTCAGCAACTGGGCAGATAGTAACACTAATCACCAAGATGGGGAATGGCAGAGGGAATTATGTTTGCAGGGGGAGAAGGAAGGTCACCCAGTTTTGGACATGGTGAAAATGGTATTTTCTTTTGAAAAAACAGAATTAAAACATTACTAAGTCTGGCAAAACAGAACCTGGCCAATTTATATTTTTCTTGAGCTTTGATTTTGTTCTCTCAATTAAAACAGTTCCAACACAATCAAATAATATATGTTTTTTCAAACTGTTTACAAATGACTACACTTAGCATAATAAAAAGTGAAGTGCAATGCTTCAAGTTTACTTTAGTCCATTATATGTTGCAGCCCACGGTTCTTAACTTCTTGGATTTTTAAACTTCTTTGTTATATTTGGAATTGTTAACCAAAAGAGAGATCTAAGGTTATTTTGTTATGGCAGACCCAGTTGACCAAGACAATATCCGTATTTTTTGTTTCCTTATTTTTACTTTTTAAATTTCTGTGGGTTCATAGTAGGTTTATATATTTATGGGGTACATGAGATGTTTTGATACAGGCAGGCAATGCATAATAATCATCATGGAGAATGGGGTATCCGTCCCCTCAAGCATTTATCCTTTGAATTACAAACAATCCAATTCCACTCTTTAAGTTATTTTAAAAATGTACAGTTAAGTTATTGTTGACTATAGTCACCCTGTTGTGCTATCAAATAGTAGGTCTTATTCATTATTTCTAATTATTTTCTGTAGCCATTAACTATCCCCACCTCCCCCGATCCCCCACACTGCCCTTCCCAGCCTGTGGTAACCATCCTTCTACTCTCTATCCATGAGTTCAATTGTTTTGATTTTTAGATCCCACAAATAAGTAAGAACATGTGATGTTTGTCTTTCTGTGCCTGGCTTACTTCACTTAGCATGATGATCTCCAGTTTCATCCATGTTGTTGCAAATGACAGGATCTCATTCTTTTTTATGGCTGCATAATACTCCATTGTGTATATGTACCACATTTTCTTTGTCCATTTTTTTTTCTGAAGTTCTCTGATGATTCTCCCATGCAGCCAGGGTTGAGAACCACTGAACTCAAGGCTTGAACAGATTCTAGTTTGAGTGTGCGTCCACATTGTTCAGTTAGGCTATAATAAGTGCTATGTAGTAAGTCTAGAAAATCCAAGAAGTCCTCCATTGTCAAAGAAAGATACAAATCTACCAAGGGAAAGAAAGCTATTTCTATGACAGTCATAATAGAAAGGATGTTACTTTTTGAAACTGAGAGTAAGCATGATCCTGCTTTCTTTTATTAAACAAATGAAGTGATGACATAATCCTTATTTTTTCACTCAACAAAAAAATTGACTTGAACCTGACACTCTCAGAAGCCACTCTTAGCCACTACAATATTCTGGCTGGTTGTTGCAAGCTTGTGAGTTGCCCCTCTGCCCACGTTTTGTTCTGTGGAGGTAGAGAGAAGTACAGTAAGGCGTAATCGGGTGGAAGGTGTGGTTGGTAGAATAATGTCTCCCCTAAAGACGTCCATACCCGAATCCCAGGAACCAGTGAGTATGTTATTTTACATGGTAAAAGGGACTTTGCAGATGCTATTAATTTCAGATTATTGAGATGGAGAGATTATTCTGAATTATCCAGGTGGGTCCAATGTCATCACAAGGAGAGAGGTAGAGGCAGAAGCGAGACAAAAATGTGATAATGGAAGCAGAGGTGGGAGAGAGAAAGATTTGAAAGAGCTTGGCTGCTAGCTTTACAGATGGAAAAAGGAGCCACAAGACAAGAAATGCACACAGCTTCTAGTGCAGGAAAAGCCAAGGATTCTCTCCTGGAGCCTCCAGAAGGAACATGGCCTTTTATTTTAGCCCAGTGAGGCCCACATCAGACTTCTGACCTCCAGAACTGTAAAATATTAAGTTTGTGTTGTAAGTTTGTGACAATTTGTTATGGCAGCAATAGGAAATGAATCCAAGAGTAGGGGGGAGCATTAGAAAAGGAAGTTGGTGGGGTGAAGGGCATGCTCCCAGACACTTAAAAAAGTAGGTTTTGACCTTCCATCAGATTCTTATCTCCCTGCTACCTGATGCTAAGGTGCTGCTTCATACTACAGGTACCACCACCAATGATTTGTGCTGGAGAGGTCCCAAGACTGGAATTCTGAAATCACTTTTCCCATAAAATAGAATTATAGAAAATTACATATAGTAAATACTTTACGCTCTGTGGGTCTTATGGTCTCTGCCACAATTACTCAACTTTTGCCATTGTAGGGCAAAAACAGCCATAGACCCTACATAAACAAAAATTCCAAAAATTTTATCTATGACATGAAAATTCAAGGCTCATATAATTTTATGTGTACAAAATATCCTTCCTTCAAAATTTTTTCAACTATTTAGAAATGTAAACATAATTCTTAGCTTGCAAGTCATACAAAAACGGGCATCAGGCTGCTTTTGGCCCACTGGCTGTTGTTTGCCAACCCCTGATATAGAGATTAGGGTCATTTAGTGCCCTACACATATTTATGTAGCATCTACAGCCATGTTCCAGCAACCTAGTCCTAGGGCCTTGCATTATCAGCCATATATAACAGCTAGATTCAGGAGGGCAAGACCCTTGTCTGGCTTATTCATTTTGATGTTCTCGGTATCTAAGGCAGTACCTGGCACTTAACAGCCCCTGAATAAATATTTGTCAGTCTCGGGACTAATGAACCAGGCACATCATGAGTTAAATAAATTGGAAACCTAACCAACCCATACAATGTTGTATATATGTGGGAAACTGTATTCTGGATTTGAATAAACCATTAAGAGACAGTCTTTCGAAATAGCCTGTTGATAAGCCAAGAAAAACCCATGCCAGTACATGAGGGGAGAAAATAAATGTGATAATAAGTGATGCGGAGAAGAGTTAATCCGTGATACCTATACCCACCCATCAGACTTCATAGGAGCAGTAAGACATGAACACAAAGGTCATAGTTTCCCTTTGACTCTCATGGCATGGACCATAAAGTGATAAACAAGCACCCAGGAAGGGCACCAAAGCCTACCAGCACAGTCTAGAATATGTTTCTGGCAGTTTCTCAAGGCTCACATGCATGGTCCAGACCAGCATTTTTCTTTGGTGACTGTTTATCTTATAAATGAATGACTCATTTGACGGCTTTCTGAATCTAGTCTTTTGAGTGGTCATCATGGAATTTTTTTAACAATTGAAAATGGATGATTTCAAGTTTGTTTAGATTTTATAAATGTAGATGAAAATGAAATTCACCCAATGTCTCTGGATAGACTAAAGACCTTGGCAGTTGTAAAAATATCTTTCTATTCTAGGGTACTATGTGACAGCATTAATAAAGGGCAGCAATATGATAAAATGATATAGGATAATGGTCCTTGGTGGGGTAACGTTGCCCCCAGTGAGCATTTAGCAATGTCTGGAGACATTTTTGGTTGTTATAACTGGGGCAGCATTTGACAGTGGCAGCTAGAAGATAGAGGCTAGGGATGCTGCTAAGCACCTTATAACGCACAGGACTACTGCCTAAAATCAACAACTATCTGGATCAACATGTCTACAGTGCAGAGGTTGAGAAACCTTGGTTTAGCATAAATAAGTCTGCTGTTAAGCCCAGATTACATATAATCTCCTTAAAATGATGGTGCTGGGAAATATTAACAATTATTTATATATTTTGTTTATCATAAAAAATATGCACTATATATTCATATATATATCATGCATTACTTTGTGTATTTCACATGTATTTTTCTACATATTATACACATAAACAGAATCATAGGGCTTATTTTAAGCTAGTATTAATAAGTACAAACACTACAAACCTAATTAAAAGAAGCAAACCAAAAAAAGTTTGAAAATAGAGTCTTGATTAACTGGAGAACAACTCACCAAAAGTGTTAACTAAAGAGATTTCCTTCCCACCAGAAGTATATGTCTCTATGTTTAGAAAAAAAGAAGCAAAAGACAAACTAAAACCCAAACAATCTAATATCTATGCTTTATTCAGAAAGTCATTCTTTTGAGCTAAGTTGCATCTTTACTAACAGACTTGATTTTCCCATGAAATAAAATTGATTGAAATAATTTTGGTTTTGTTCTACACCACATTGTTTTCTTACATCCTTGGGGCTAGTCTCTAATTGCAGCATCTCTTTAATCTCATCCAACTGTAAACTCCCCAGGGCCAAACAAGGGGTGAGGCAGGGCTGTTCAAAATGTGGTTTGTGGACCCAAGGCATCGGAATCACCTGGGCAGATGATCATTGTTAAACATGTAGGTTCCTTCGGCTCTAAGGTAGATTTAGAGAATTAGAGTCACAAGGAATAGGTCCCAAGCACCTCCATTATAAAGCAGCATCCCCGGATGAGTCTTACTTTTTGCATAATAAAGGTTGAGTCTCACTGGTATGGTGGTGAAGACTTGGATTCAAATAGATGGCAGTTCTTTGGTAAGATTCAGAAAATCTCTGATCATCAGTTTTCTCATTATTAACATGGAGAAAAGAACAAGATTTAACTCTCAGTTTGTAGTGATAATATCAGACAATACAAATGAATTTCTTGTGGAAGGCTTATAAGCTCCCACAAGACCTGAATAAATGGAAATTTAAGTTATAATTAATATTAATCATCACCACTCTAAATTTGCATCACCATCTGATGTGGTTTGGATGTTTGTCCCCTCCAAATCTCATGTTGAAATATAATCACTAATGTTGGAGGTGGGGCCTGGTGGGAGGTGTTTGCATCATGAGGGTGGATCCCTCATGAATATCTTGGTACTGTCCTTGCAGTAGTGAATTCTTGCTCTGAGTTCATGTGAGATATGGTTGTTTAAAAGGGCGTGGCACTTCTTCCCTCTCTCTCTTGCTTCTGTTCTTACCATGTGACAGGCTGGCTCCCTGTTGCCTTCCATCCTGAGTAAAAGTTTCCCAAGGGCATTACTAGAAGCTGAGCAGATGACACCACCATGCTTCCTGTATAGCCTGCAGAACTGTGAACCAATTAAACCTCTTTTCCTTTCTTTATAAATTACCCAGTCTCAGGTATTTTTATGGTGATACAAGAAGGACCTAACACAGCATCTTAACTTGGAAGTATTAGAGACACCAAAAACTCTTAAGAAATGTGTGCTGAATTACACAGCAAGTTTTACAAGGTGATAAGAGGTAAAGAAGGAGGTAGCACAGGGTGAGGGGAATAGGAGTGCTGCATGAGCTACCAGGAGAGCCTTACAGAGAACATGATTTTTGCACCAACCCTTAAGGAGGTGAGGGAATGAGCCAGGCAGGTTTTGGGAGCCCAGCAGCCCAGGCAGAGACTGGTTGACATAGGTATAGCATAGCATGGTGGCTAAAAGCAAGGGGTGGCAAGCTGGGCTGCCTGAGTTTGAGTCTCAGTTTTGCCACTTACTAGCCAGCCATGTGGCTTTCTAGCAAGCTACTTACACTCCCCCATGCCCCATTTTCCTCATCCGTGAAATGGGGATGATGATAGGGATTTTACTGATACAAGCTGACTAGCCGGGGAGCCAAGTACTGCCTACTGATTGTTTTCATACATCAAGTTTTATTGATTTATGAAAACCACAGCCACACTCATTCATTGTTATTGTCTATGGCAGCCTACAGGCCACAATTGCAGAGTTGAGTTGTTGCAACAGAGACTGCACAGTCCATGAAGCTGCCCTTCCATAAAGGTAACCATCTGGCCCTTTATGGAAAAAGTTTGCTGACCCCTGGACTGGACTAAAAGTAAAGGCACATCTATGATTAGGATCTGCCTTTTGCCATCACCATTTTCCTCCTCTCCTAAGATTTTGTCTCTGAGAAACATCCCAGAGAGCCTGTAAAAAAAAAATCAAACAACATAATTTAGCATATTAGAAAATATGCAAATGCTAGCATGAAATAGAAGTGGTTATCTGCAAATGGCCTGTTCACCTGGGTTACTGATAAACTAAAGAAGTAGAAATGAACATTGTGAAACCCAGGGCTGGGCTAACACCATCTAAAAAAACAAATGTCACTTACATCTTGTTTCCAGTGGAAAGAACCTTTCCAGTGGTTAGCATAGAGGGGACATACTGGAAGTCCTCAAGGGCAAAAATGTCAGAGCAAAAGGTCAATTTCATTTCTGTGTAGTTCCAGTTGAATTGTGGACTTTTCTAATGGCCATCAATTTAATTCTCAGTTCTAAGCGTCTCTCGAGTCTTGGATGGGAGGAAGGTAAGACGGCCTGCACAAATCTCGGGGTTGCAAAAAATGGAAACACTGGCATGAATCAGAAATTTCTTAATGACAGGACCAGCAGCTGATGGTTCTACTTGTCTTTCTCTAATTAAATTTAGTTCACTGAAATTAGAACGACCTCCGGAGATAGATTAGACCTTGAAGATACTGCTCACATTTATAGATGGTCCGCTCTCTGCTAGTTACTGTTCTAAGCCTTTTATTTATATTATCTCATTTAATTCTTACAACAACCTAAGGACTATGTTACCATCATTATTCCCATATTTCAGATGAAGAAACTGAGGCACAGAACTTAAGTAACTTGCCAAGAGCACACACCAATTAAGTGGCAGAGTTAGGATTTGAAGCCAGGCTTTAGGTTCTGGAATTTAGACTCATAACCACTATATGTATTTCATAACATTTCATGATAAACCAATCCAAACCTCTAACCTTACAAATGAGCAAAGCAGCTGCAGTGGCATAATGGGATCTGGGACATCAGGGTCATGTTCCCCTCTTTCCACCACCAAGCCCTTTCATTATGAGACATACCCTTATAATAATGAAAGCCAGACAGTGTTTAAAAATTCAGAGGCTTAAAGTTTCCTCTTTTGTAAAAGACAGCACAAGCACATCCGATTTATTATTAGCCTTATATACTATCCAAACTGTTCCCCTAAACTCATATTTATCATAGCCACAGCAACTAAAATGTTGCACCCATATTCAAGAAGTTAAGAGGGAAAGATAAACCACTTTACCCTTTCAGACTTCAAAGCAGCCTGTGCCCGAATCTTTTACAGAAATCAGCCCAGTTATGCTGTTCTGTTAATCGCGACATAATCCTTTCTGCTTGAGTTTGCTCATTTCAAGCTGCCACAACATCATTAATCTAAAAATAAGGTTCTCATAAATCCATATTGACACAGACAGTTTTTAGCTGTCACACATCTCAGACACTGATCATTCCAGTTTTCTTCCTAAATCACAAGATGGATGTGAAAGAATCACAAAATTTTATCACAATTGTTTTCTGAAAAAGAAGTGTAAGTATAGATATTTATATTGCTTACCCATAAATTATAATCAGCCGCGTCTTTGCTGTCCTCTCTAATCTAACTGAACTAAGCTTGGAGTAGGAAGTTGAGTCTGTTTTAAAAAAATTATTTTTTTGGTAAAAAATGCATCCTGAAATGGCAGATCATATTGAATGTCTGAGAAATGGCCCAGCTGGCATAGCTGTGACTCCCACGATACCTTTTGTTGCCAGAGACCTCCGCTACTGTGAATCTTGGGACCAAAAATATGCAATCTTTTCATCGGATCATTGAGAAGTTCCTGTCCTTTCAGAACGGAGGCAGGCTGTGTCCCTGAGTAAGTGCACAAATGAGTGAGTGCATGTGTTTCTATGTGTGTGTGCGTGTGTGTGTGTGTGTGTGTGAGAGAGAGAGAGAGAGAGGGTGAGACAGAGAGAGAGAGTTGGGGAGGAGGAAAGAGGGGAGAGAAAGGACAAAAAGAATGAGAGAAATTGAAACTGGATTTCCTGTTTCTTATTTTAATACGAGTATTTTGAAGAAATATACTCGAGTTAGAAAAGGATTCCTCTAAAAAAAAAATCCTCTTTTCCACAGGGATCTACAAACGGTAATTGGATTGTAACTGTGCAAACTGTCCTTATTAGGAATCTACCAAAGAATGTTGGAAGCCACTGGTGAAACCCCTGAGAGCAAGATAAAGCACATAGGATGCCTTCTTTGTTTAGGACAAATTCTCAGCTCTTAAATTATATTTTAAAACTACTGACTCCATTTTTCTAACACTAGCCACACACACTAAAAAGCAAAAGTTTTCATTCTCTTTCACACTGAAGCATAACACATGCTCTGTATTTTATCCTCTTTGTGGGACAGCAGTCCTTGAGAAGTTGTTCATTTCCTGAACAGAGGGTGTGGAGGTCAGAGTGAATATACCCACATGGCCATGTCTAAGAGGGTTCAGGATGGGGTGGGGGTTGGGGGTGGCATCCATGAAGAGCAGAGGGAAGAGGGAAGATTAATTCCCATCGCAAATTACCTTGATCTCATGTATTCCACATGGCACCGAGCCAAATACAACTCGAAAAGACATCTTTGTTTCCCAGTCAATAGGAAGTTATAGTTCTCTCATGGGTCTCAAGTGAATTCCAACAAAAGAATCACTGTGATTATAATTGACAAACCGGGAAATGATTTCATGGAAGATCTTACTGATTCAAAATTAAGGACTCGGTATGCTTTTACTAGGATTCTGTGAAACTAATCATGTAAGCCACACATAGCCTGTGCTGCTGCTGCTGCTGCTAAGGAAGGAATTTTAAAGCAGTAAAATATTCCAGGTGGTTTTCTTTACTAGAATGATTAAACTTAAACAGAGATTCAGAGTAAAATCTACCTGTTACTGCACATACCTCCACCGCCACTATCCTAAAAACTCTGATGTTGAAGATACGCATTATTCCAGTAGACAGTCAATATGGCTTATACTGGATACTCATCAATGGAAGTTACATCCTCATTTAAAGATATCTAATATCTTAATATCAATATATCTAATATATTAATATATTATTTCACATGAAATTGATAAATATGCAATACATTTTTTATTACTAGGCAAATGATCCTTTAGTTTATAAATAGATGACAGCAACATGTAGTTCTGACTGAGCACTTACTAAGTGTCAGGCATTGTTTTAGGCATTTTATGGGCACTGACTTATGTAACCATCAAAATAATTCTTGGCAGTAGGTTACATTATTATCCTTATATTACAGATGAGGAAACAGAAGCGCAGAGGAGTTAAGTGACTTGCTCAAAGATTCACAGCTCATAAGTAATGCGGCTGTCATCCCAACCACTATGAGCTTACAAATTAACTGGAAGACAAAGCCACAGTTCAGAGTCAGTACTAGTAGGAACCATGTTATAAGTATCTAATGAGGAAGAGACAGCGATGAAATAAGAATGATTACCTAAGACTAGAGTGGTCTGTTAAATCAATTATTTGATGGAGACATATACTGTCAGGTCAATAAATGTTTCGTAAGAAGGTGACTAAGTGAATAATCTCAAATAATCTCGAGAGACAACATCTTGTGAAATTCCTAGTCTGTTTTAAGAGTGGAAGCAAGGCAGGCCTTTAAGAGGAAGTGCAGAAATAATGGAGAAGGTGTGTATATTTGGTATTCTTTGGAAAATGCATTCAAACCAGAAAAACAAAACATAAAGATAAGGAATCCTTTTTAAGATTTAAATAACAACTCTTTAAGTAAAACCAATAAGAGACCAAAGAGTCACTGAAAGAGCCTTGGAAATAAATATCAGGAAGCAATTAAAAGGTTCCATCTGTGGAAGAGTTTTGCTAATCACAAAAAATGCTGAGAGCACAATCGTCATTTTTTTTCCCATTTAACCCTCCATATCTAAGCATACCAAGAAACAATTTATAGCCTAAGAATCTATGCCATTAAGCATTCATTCTGCCTTCTTCTTGCCTCTTATTCTGGATTATTTCTGTTTATATCACTGGTGATATTTTGCACATTTAAGGCAAAAATATCGTAGAATCACTGTCAAACTTTTTGAGTGAACACATTTCTGATTACATCACTCTTTTGCCTAAAACCCTTTGATGTCTCCTCATTAGCTCCAGGACAAAGTCCAAATTCCTTAGCCTGGTATCCAGTGCCGTGTGCTTTTACTTAGATGGAATAAAATCAAATAGCCACTACATAATAGCGAATAATAACAGTAGAAGTTTACTGAGCATGTATTAGGTGCTAAGCACTTTATGTGTGCCATGTATTCACTGCCTCCAACAATTTCATTTTATAGAGGAAGTGATGGATGCACAGAAATGGATGGCACACAGTGAGGAAAACACTGACTGCTCATGAAGGCCGTAGCGCCTTTTTCGTGGGCATTCAGCAAGTCTACATTTCCCAGCCTCTCTTGCAGTTAATAGTGGTCATATGACTGGAGTCTAGCTAATGGAATGTCAGAGGAAGTGACAAGCTTCATTTCTAGCCCCAGTCCATAAAAACCTGGAGACAGCATCCAGGCAACCTGCATAGCCATGTGTGGTAGTCCCAGGAGTGGACCACATTTTTCAGTGTTCTTTGCCTAGTGTAGTCCCCTGCCCTTCAAGCCCGCCTGGCTCTATGAGTTACTTTAACCAACTGAATGTGGCAGAAGGGGATGCCAAGCCCATTCTGGACCTGAGACATAAGAAGGCATGGAAACTTCTGCTTTTGCATTCATAGGACCCTTGAGCTCCCATGACATAGGTGTAGCCACTATGTTGAAGAGACCACGTGGAGAGGCGATATAGCCAGTGTGAAAGGTTTAGTTGCCCCAATGTCTCAACCTAAATCCAGCCCACCCTACCTCCAGCTGAATGAAAGGAAGAAGCAGCCCAGGTTCAGAATCATTGCTTGGAGCAGCACAGCTGTCCCACCAATTGTGGCCAATCTAACAGTATGAATAACAAATAGACTTATGTTGTGAAATTTGGGGATGTATCTGATATAGCAGCTGACCTCACTTGCCTGAACTTCCCATATGAACACAGATAATAAATGTAAGCAGCCTGATCTGGAGCCCTTGCGCTTGAAACTCCTCCTATACTTCTCCCCACTGAACGACATCATGACTCATTTCTTCCCTTCCTACAGTCTCACTTGGAAAGAGAGTAGTTGATCAACTGGACGGTAAAGTAAAAATTGCTCTTTATATATTGTTTTGCTGAGCATGTAGAAAGTCTTTAAAGTAAAAGAAGACAAATATATTTCTAATGACATCCTTCAGATTTTGAATAATATATAGCCAATGGTTAGAAACAGGTAATGCTTTTATCTTTCAGAATCATGACTGAATCTAATAAAATGGCACAGTGAAATTTCATTTAGATTATATTCATTACTAATAAACCTTCCATGGATCCTGGTAACCTTTTTTGAGTGTAGCATAGAGTTCGCATGTAAGGTCTTAATATTTTCTTAAGACTGTATATAAAAATGCAAATTGTGAGAGACATTTTAGTTCATCTGCTGCTTTACAGTGCTCAGTGAAAATGTGGTACCATCAGTTTAACCATCAGGCTCTATCTTTGTATTGCTCAGAACTTCCAGGGTCTAGGTGATAAGCCAATGTATATTCTCTCATTGCTGCCACTTGCTTCCTTTTCCCATTCCTAGCACCCTGACCTTGGTCTAATTGCTAGCGTCCTCCTGATGCTACTGTGACTTATTTGCACGGAGAGAATGTTTTGGATCCTTCACATCTAAACTCTACCATCAAAGCAAATCTAGTAACCGGAAAGCTATTTAAGACCATGAATCTGAAACAGTCAAAACCACAATAAAGAACAACTAAAATTTACTGATTACTTATTGTCTCCATGAATACTCGCTATCCTCTAGGAGGCAGGTACTAGAATTATCTCCATTTTGCAGATAAGAAAATTGAAACAAAGAGAGCGTAAAGAGCTTGCCAGAAGTCACACAACTGGGAAGTAAAGAGTTGGCACTCAAACCCAGGCAGTCTGTTTTCAAATGCAATAATTTTAACCCCTAGGCAATATCACAGCATGCCAGCAACCAAACAAAGTAAGTATGACACAGAGCATCCAACAGAGACTGGAAGGCCTCTCTGCAACTGGCAGAATTCTGGTAAATATATAGAGGACAGCTCAGGGCTCAAAGCCCTGTGGAATTAAGACACAGAAATATGCAGAAACAGAGGCAGGGCACCAGGATGAAACAGAGAAAAGAAAGCCAACAGATGGGGCAATGACCTCCAGGAATAAGGAGGGGACAGGTATTTCATTTAAAGAAAAAGGAAGAGCCATGTTAGAAAACCTCCCGGATGCCAGATCCTTTACAAGTAGAATTAGCCACTCTCAGTTTTAGGTAGAGGTGTAACACTATGAAAGAGGTGTTTTAGGAAAGACGAATGAGGCCGAGTGGTGCAGAACTGATAGGAAGGGGATAAAGAGAGGAAGCAAACTGAGTCTACAATGTAACTGGTAAACGGAGGCTCTACGTGTGGAATGAACTGATAAGAAGCGAGTCTAGGCAGCAATAAAACAAGCTGACTCTAGGAATTCTTTCTTTATGAGAGTCCCTCTCTTTTTCCAATAAATATGGATCCCCAGAAAATTAAGTCCAAGATTATAGCTGGAGAAATACCTTTGAGTATAGAGTGTGAAATTTGCATCTCATTTTAGGTGCCCAGGAGGGTTGACCTAGAGAAAAGCATTTTATCTTGATTCTCATGGAGAAATCTGTATATCACTGGTTCTACCACACTGCAGAGAATGGTACTTATTTTGTAGCTGCTCCTTCTACTCATGTAGTGAGGAACGCTGAGTTATAAGGTTGGATTCTTCAGGTTTCTTGAAATAAGAAGGAAACTCAGATAAGAAGGCACTCATTATAGGTAAGATGTCATGTGAACTCTTTGTGGGGCAGGTCATTTATTCTGTTATGGGTATATTCACTGCTCATTAAACATGGAATGGATTTCAGAGCAAGGTTACCTAAAAGATACAGGGATGCTGAAGTACTGTCACCTCAAACTGGAGAACCCAATCCCAAGTCAGATATTTACAAATCAGCAGGATATAAAACAAGCCTTAAGGATAGATGAATATCATATTTAGGAGTTTGAAAACTCTTAGGCCAAACAAACTAGGCAAAATAAAAAATGCCAAAGTGAATTCCTTTCCACTTTCTCATTTCAATGCTATATTTGGTGACATTGTGTTTCATCAATTGCACTTTGGCACTTTGCAAAAGTCTCTTCTCAGTGGGGTTCTTCTCTAATGAGAAAGGAAAACAATTTCCTCAAAATTACATGCGACTTCATAAACATATTAAGTTAATAAATTAATTTTGAATATCATCAAACATATAGACATTGCTTCTAATCTGTTGCCTAAAATGTGAGCTGTGGACAATGAGCCTCTTGGTTTTACTATAAGATAATTTATCTTATTAAACTCTTTTAATAAGTAATTCAAAATCAGCATGAATTGTTGTACCACTTCATTCTAAGTGGGGAAAAGCAAGTTATTCATTTTTAGTTGCAGTCTGGTAGTTAACTCATCTAAACCTTGTAGAGTAAATGAGCAAGCAAGCTGCTTTAAATAAAAATATATGCGGCTACATTTCTAGGCTGCAGAAAAAGTCTAGCATTAATGATGTTTTCAGAATCATCTTCCAAAGCAAAATTACCTCAGATACAAGTGGTGATACATTTTAGAACAAATGTATTCTCTAAGGACCAACAGTTCTCTAAGTTCATTGCACATTGTAATTACTTGCTGTAGTTTTCAAAACTTTTTATGACCATGTCCCTCTCCCCAAGAACAGCATGGTCCAATAGACTTTTCTATAATAATGGACATTTTTGTTAACAGTACTAATTGCTAACGTGGCTACTGGCCACCCGTGGCTAATGAGCACTTGAGATATGGCCAGAGAAACTGAATATTGAATTGGTAATTGTATTTAATGTTAATTGATTCAAATTTACATTACCACAGGTGGATAGTGGTTACTGTATTGGACAGCACAGGTATAGATCAAGTCAATTAGACTGTCTGGGGTTGGGGCTCAGACAATGATATATTTATAAAGCTTTCCCCAAAATTCTAAGGTGCAGTCCAGGTTGAGAACCATTGTAATGGCCAGAGCTTAATGAAACTATCAGGGAAGACAAATTCCTTGAACTTTTTCCAGGATCCATAACTTTTCTCCAAATTCCACTAAGAATTTGTCATGTACCTTTGCTTCCCTCCCTCCTGCCTCCACTCCTCACTTCTTGCACCCTTCCACATACTCATGTGATGACTGCACTCTCCATATATTCCTTCATTGACTGATTCTGCCAGATTTCTCCCACACCGAGAGCATAACGTGCCCTCATCTCGAAGCTCAGATTCTTTTTTTCCTTTCTCTTCCATTGGCAGCAGAAAGAAAACTTAACAATGCTACCAATTAAGAGATTAAGTCTCCAAGCACATACATCTGTAATTTAAAATTGTTTTTCATGTGCACAGGCTTGATCCAGATGTCACTTTCCATGAGCTCTGCCATAGATGTGATGGGGAATATTTTGAACAGTAGCACAGTTAAGCAGCTTTCATCTTATCTGCTCATTTTGCCACTCTTTCATTCAAATGGGATGCAGTGTTATAGCACAGTGGTTACAGGGAGGACTCTCCTTCTGGCTGCCTGTGTTTGAATTCAAGTTCAACATATAACCAGCCATGTGAGTATCCAACCCTTTTAAACCTCAATTACCTGCTCTGTAAAGTGGAGATAAAATAGTCCTGTAGGGAGGAGAGAGCTATGCATGTAACACTTATGATAAATGAACATGTCACATGCGCTGATAGACGCAGGTTTTGATTGCTTTTCCTCTACACCCCTCCCCAAACCTCACCCTTTTTTTGGTAAATAAAGCAAATAGCAGGGCCAACTTTTGAAGGAGAAAGTCATGAAATCCCTAAAAGCATGTTCCAAGTATTTGATAAATTAACGTGGCAATATGAAGACCATTTTGAAAACAGTTACAAAAAAATCAATTATATGGTAATCTGATTTTTAAAAATTATTAAAAATTTTTATTTTTATGAGTCATTTTTCTTGACTTCCATGCCACCAGTTAATATTAATAGGATGGACAAGGAAGGGTATGCTATAAACATAGCTACATTTTATTTCATTTGTAAAAAAAAAAAAAACAGTAGACTCAGAATTCAGTGATATGAACATAAAGAACATGATGTCCAATGTTCAAGCACATAATCACTTTGTTGACCTTTTGGTAATTTTAACTGTTGTACCCTAACAACATGTTCCCATGTCATTTTCACTCATGGGCACTACTGATTTGTGCACGTTCACATTTTCTACACAGAGTTTTGCTGCTTCTTTCTTGTTAAGTATCCATCTATGGGTAGACTTTATTTTTGATGTAAGAAACTACAAAATTACAACCCATTAGCAACATAAAAATTTGTAGTCACCACAACTACTAATTAGTGGTGCACAGTAAGGATAATTCATCAGTGACTCACAGCACAGATAAAATAAGCTGAGAGCTATGTCCTGGATCTAAATCCAAAAGATTTAGATATGTGGGGAATGACTATCATCTCTTGTGCATATAGTGTGTACCCATTATTATTCCAATCCCTTATTGTGTACTCATAGTTTTAATCAATAAACAATCTTAAAACGTGAGGTTTATTAAATGCCCATTTTATAGATGAAGAAATCAAAGCACAGGGCAGTCAAGTAACTTGTCCCAGGACACATATTGCAAGTGGCATGGCTGAAATTCTAACTCAGGGACCTTAGTCCTGAGTTTGTGGTCTTAACCACTATCCTATGCTACTTTTCTGCACCTTGCTCTCCTACTCAAGAAAATTCATCAAAATAACTGTATGAGGTGGTTCTAGGCTCACCTCTAATTCTCTCTCATTTAGTTTTCTTACAAATATTCTAAAGTTTGTAACTTAATTATTATAGGTAATAAATTACTTCTAACACATTGACTGAGGCATGCCTTGACCTTGAGGTGGCAACTGCTGACTTAAAGCAGGGTCAGCAAAGGACAGCCCGAGGCCTATTTTTGTAATCAAATTTTATTGGAAAACAACCACACCCACTCATTTACCTATTGTCGGTGGCTGCTTTTCTGATACAACAGCAAAGTTGAGTAGTTGCAACAGAGACAGTATGATCCGCAACACCTAAAATGTTTTCTATCTGATTCTTTACAGAAAAAGTTTGCTGACCCCAGATCTGGACCCACTGAAAAGAAATCACCAGACATATGACATAGGGGATGACAATGTTCACATTTCATGGTGGAGCATTTCACTATTTCAAACAGCAAAGGAACCACATTTTTTTTCTGTTTCTTTTTTTAATTAAGTTCCAGGGTACATGTGCAGGATTTGCAGGATGTACAGGTTTGTTACATAGGTAAACATGTGCCATGGTGGTTTGCTGCACCTATCAACCCATCACCTAGGTATTAAGCCCAGCATGTATTAGCTATTTATCCTGATGCTCTCCTCCCTCCCCCAACCTCACCACCTGACAGGCCCCAGTGTGTGTTGCTCCCCTTCCTGTGTCCAGGAACCACATGTTTGTAAAACTATGATTGTGACATCTCTGTATGTATGAGCAGATGGGTCCACAGAGATCACTCAATGTCTTATTTTCTTTCACGCACATAATGAGAAAAAGCTCAGGGAAAAAAAGTGAAATCAATAGCATGGACTTTAGTATTTGGTATGAGCTACTTATTTAGGAATCAGCATTTCTTCCAAGTATTCTTGAAAGAAAAGATATTCATACTAGAGTGATGCCTATCAAATCTACCATGGCCGGCCTGAGAAACTTGTAGTTAAAAACTACAAACATTATAGATTTGTCTCCATATTAAATAGATTTAACTATCTCTACATCTATTATATTTAATGTATTTAAAGTAATATATATGTATCTCTTGACTATTACATATTTATTATATGATGAATTATATATGTAACATATTTCCATCTTATATAGACAAATATTTATAATAGGTATGTGATAATAGACAGTGGGTAAAGGGTATATATGCAAATGCATCTTGCTTTAAGTAAACCAATTATATGAAAATACACACAATAAAATTAGGGGCAATGATTCTGTGGTTCAAATACATCAGTATGGGTTCCCTGCAGTGACCCAGGAAAACTGAAGCAAAATCATTTTTAACATTGCTTCCTATGTCTCTCCTACTCACACTCAGAAAGTCACCAGCTTCTGTGGATCCCACCTCATTAAAAACTGTCCTTTCCTTTAACACTTCCTCTCTCAGGAATGTCCACCAGCACTTCCACACTCTTGTAGCCTCTTTCTCATGTAGCAAAACTCATCTTGTCCCTTCCCTTCTGAAAACCATCATCGAGGCTCCAAGCTTTCCAGATGAAGTTCTCAACTCTGAGGTGAAAACACAAGGTCGCTCAAGATCTGGCCACTGCTTAGCTCTTGGGCTTCACCAAGCCTCACTTACTTCACATCCCTTAATTTCAGCCACATGGAAGAGCCCAAAGGACTTCATGGTGAGGGTGAGGGGTGCTCTCAGCCCCAATGCCTTCCCCATGCCTTCCTACTCACCCTGTAATGCTTACTGAGCATCACCTTCTCTGAGAAGCCCTGTTGTCCCCCTACAGGGACATTACAAATGAATCATCACATTAACAAGAAAATCATACCATCTAAAACACAAACAAGTTTACTATGGACCTATAAGGAACACCGAAACATGACCAAAGGAAATTCACCTTATGTTTGTTAAAGAAGGCGAATCTGCTTCTTTCAAGGTTCCAAATGACCTAGACACTTGAGATGTCTAGACAATCACTTGTGATGTCTCATTGAGGGAGGAAAGAGTAGGGGTGGGAATGTTTAAATGTCAGCTATTTTTCCAGAAAACTCTAACGTCACTGATACATCCCTCCTATGTAACCATCACACTCATCTCCCCCCGACCCTGCCCCATCTCAGCTATTTTCTTGACTCTTATTTAAACATTGGAAAGCTATTTGATTATCTATATTTGTGCCTTTTCTCCCTGGCTAGACTGTAGGTTCTGGAAGAATAGAAACAGCACTAACATTTTGTGCTTTTGTATATTTGCTGGTTGAAAGAAAATTTGAGGGAGAGTAGCAATTCTGTCTATACAGAAAATCATTTCTGTCTATTAGCATGGAAACAAGACCAGCAGGGAATATTTATATTTAGGACATTTATTTTAAAGTAGCTAAAATCACTTCCAGTAAAAATGCAAAAAAAAAAAATCTTGCTTCCTGACTTTTAGTATTAAGAGACAAACATGTAAAAGGGAAAATTGAAAAGGGAGAAACCAACATGAAGAATGACACCAAATGCAGGTATGACGTGAAAACAAGCCATCTGCACTTACTGGTTCACATCTGATTTTCTAGTTGCCACTTTTCAGATTTATTTTTCAAAAATGTTTTCTCCTCAATATACGACTTTTAAAATGATAAATTACACAGTGCTTCACAGACCTGGGTAAATACTTTTGCTCTGATGTATAGAAAATCATGCTTTCTCTGAGCAATGAAGCATATTGAAACTTACATTTTTAAAATAAATTATGGTAAAATAATAGAAGAGATTGGACATAAAAATCATATCCCACAAAAGTTACCACTTTAAAGTGTGCAATTCTGTTTCTTTTTAGTATATTCATAGATAATGTACAACCATCATCACTGATTCCAAAACATTTTCATCACCCCAAAAGGAAAGCCCATACCCAGTCACTCCCCATTCCCCTCTCACGCCAGCCCCTGGGAACCAGTAATCTACTTTCTGTCTGTATGGTTTTGCATGTTTTTGACATTTAATATAAAAGTAGAACCATATAATATGTGGGCTTTTTTGTGTCCGGTTTCTTTCACTTAGCGTGTTTTTGGAGTTCATCCATGTTGTAGCATGTGTCATTACTTCATTCATTTTTATGGCAAGATAATATTCACTGTACAGATATACTAAATTTTGCTTGTCCATTCTTCAGTTGATGGGCATTTGGGTTGTTTCCACATTTTGACTGCTATGAATAAAGCTGCTGTGAATATTCACACACACTTTGTGTGAACATAGGTTTTCACTGATTTGGGGTATATACCTAGAAGTGGAATTGCTGGATCATTTGGTAACAATGTAGCCAAAAACAAAAACAAAAAATGTAGACAACATGACTTCAAATAGCAAGATTCAAACATTTATTTTAGTGCAAAACTTGTTTTCCGCCTCATTCCATTCACATGAGATATCAACAATTACAAGAAAACTCATGCAATGTTTCCACTTCATATAGATCAGCCATCAGAGCTTTTTCCAAGCTGTGATAAGGAACACAATACTTCAGTTTCTTTTGCTTTTTACAGTCTGATGAATATGAGTGTCTTGAAAAATTTAGAGGTTTCTAGTGTTCATTTTTTTAAAAAAAATTAGCCCTGTAATGGCTATACCACAAAGAGTAGATTAACTAATTTAATCATTTATGTTTATATTTTAACTCTAAAGACTAATTGTTGATATCCAGCAGGGCAATTTTACATGTTAAAGTACAGTTCAGAGTCTAGTTCCTTTCAGGGAGATATTCTTGCCCATATCAGGAGAGAAGCTAAAAAGAAAATGCTACACAAAATAGTGCAATAGGCTTGCTTTAATTACTCTTGTCCTCTTTGATTTTATTGCTTACTGGGTGAGGAAAAGCCAGAAGAACTTAATACCCGTTACAAGATAGTCATTGCACATTTCATGAGTTGCTAAGGTCAAAAGCAGATGAACAAATGCTGAACTTCTTCCTGGCTCTACAGAACACGACCCCACACCCTCCAGGGTTGAGAAATGGAAGAAGCCACTAGGATAGGTAGTGCAGAATAATGTCCCTCACCTAAGGTTTCCACACCCTGATTTCTGGAACCTGGGAATGTGTTACCTTACATGGCAAAAGGGACTTTGCCCATGTGATTAAGTTAATATCCTTGAGAGGGGGACAGAAGTCCAGATTATCCAGGTGGGCCCAACATAACCACACAGGCCCTTAAAATAGGACAACCCTTTCCAGCAGAATTCAGAGTTTGAGGGAGATGTGACTATAGAAGAATGATCTAAGAGATGTGATATTGCTGGCCTTGAAGCTGGAGGAAGGGGGCCGTGAGCTAAGGAGTGTGGGTGGTTTTAGAGCCTCCAGAAGAAATGCAGCTCTGTCAACACCTTGATTTTTGTCCAGTGCAGCCTGTGTCAGATTTCTAACCTACAGCACTTTAAGATAATAAATGGGTATTGTTTTATGGCACTAAATTTATGGTAATTTGTCACAGCCATGATAACAGACTAATTCAAAAGAAATCAGAATATTTTTATGCCTGCAAGGGATACATACATTATTTAATGCAGGATTTTCCAAGCTGTTCCATAATCAAATATATTTGAAAAAGTTGTGCATGGTAGCTTCACCTTAAGTAGTCACAATAAACAATAAGAATAATAGAGAAGTCCTGCAGAGGGGAAATTATAACTCGGAGTACCTCCTAAATATACTTGCTATAATCTCACCTCCTTTTATTTTTTATTTTTTAAAATTTTCAGACCATCTCTCCATATCACCTGAAATCCCCAGAATATAGTTGGGACATGCTAAACTAATTCCATCTGCTTAGAACCTGAGGCACAATGGGAAGAAGTGACAAGCCAAGGTGCAGCTTGGCAACACAAAGACATAACCCTGGCCTCATACTCTCCATCTGGAGTCCCGTCCAGGATGCCACTCTGTCTTGCTGTATCTGCATCACAGATAATGGCAATAACAAAGGAATGCAGCCACAGTGTGTTTCTTAAGGTTCAGACCTAGCTTAACATGATGACTTGCTTTTCTAGTGCCAGAATTTATGAAAGTTAGATCTTTGGTGGGAGAAGAGGGTATCAGGTGAAAATCAACCCAACAAAGCTCCTAACAGATAGATTTTTCTACTCAATAATATCAAAAACAATACAGCTGCTTTAGCACTGAATATATTTTATTATTTAAGATAAAAGCATTCAACACACTATTGAAAGTTTACTAACTTCATATTAACAAGAGTAATACAATAAAATATTTCCCCACAGTGATTTATCCTGTCCCTAAAAATGCCTAATTCTGCTGCCA
Source organism: Pongo abelii (assembly GCF_028885655.2). NCBI lineage: Eukaryota > Metazoa > Chordata > Mammalia > Primates > Hominidae > Pongo > Pongo abelii. Next base: position 11,312,029 of record NC_072008.2, read on the forward strand.
AAGTCTATTTTCCACAAATTCTAGTTTCCAAATGTTAACTTGAGAAGGAACAGAGAGAGACAACCAAATGCCATTGTCTTCCTTCATAGCACTTAATGTTTTCTCCACATTTCCATTTCCCACTGCCTGTTCCAAGAGCTATGAGCCCCTTGTCCTTTGATGTTTTTTCAGATATGCATTATCCTCATCCTTTTTCCAGGATACACAATGGGACCCTTTTTACCACCTATCCATTTTTTTAAAATAATAATAAAGATCATGACTAATAAACCTAACAACTTTCAACACTTATTTTTTTGCCAAAGACTATGCCAAGTGCATCACATTAAGAATCTCATTTAATGTCAACAACAACCAATTGAGGTAAATATTACTATTAATATCTATATCTTACAGATGAGCCAAATGAGGCAGAGAACTTAGGTACTTTGTCCTAGGTCACATAAAAAGTGGCTGAGCCAGAATCTGAACATAATCTGATTTAGAGCTGGGGTCTTCTATAAGCACTAGCTTAGTAGTCCTCTACTGGGGTGATTCTGCCCCTCAAGGGACATTTGGCATTGCCTGGAGACATTTTTGGTTGTCACAACTGAGGAGGAAAGTGCCAGTTGTGATGGGTGGAGTCCAGGGATGCTTCTCAACATCCTACAGTGCACAGAACGGCCCCCACAGCAAAGAATGATCCCACCCTAAATGTCAATAGTTCCAAGGTTGGGAAACACTGCTCTAACCTAATGTCTCCCAATGTCAGGGTATTCTGAATGGGACATTTTTTGGTAAGACATGCAAATGGCTCTCATCTCCAGGTTAGAATCTTCTTTCTCTACCTGGGAAAGGAGGTTATCTCAATCTGGAGTGGATGGTACTTAGAGCCACAGAGTCCATTTGGTGTGTATTATCATAGCATCAATTTACTCAAAAGTTTAAGCTGGCATCCTGGGACACTAGGTCATTTTATCTTTTTATCCCTCAGTGGATACATGAAAGAGGCACTAGCTCACTAGAGTGTGACTGAAAAGAGCCAGAAGATTCTGGTTTTTGTTAGTCTTGCCTTGTAGTCAGGAAGACACAATAGCAGTGTCTGTGTCACAGATAATGGTAATAGCAAAGGAGTGTATCCACAATAGGTTACTTGAGGTCCAGACCTAGCTTAAAAGTCAAAATATTTAGGCCAGGCATGGTGGCTCACATCTGGAATCCCAGCACTTTGGGAGGCTGAGATGGGAGGATCGCTTGAGCCCAGGATTTCGAGGCTGCAGTCAGACATGATTGTACCACTGCACTCCAGCCTGGGCGACAGAGCAAGATCTTGTCTCAAAAAAAAAAAAAAAAAAGTCAAAATTTTTTTCAGAGCAGTTCTGCCATATCTACTCAAAATGTAATTGTGAAAACCACTTGACCCAACAATTCTAATATCTACTTTATAGAAATACTTGCAAAATGTGCAAGATACATTTGCAAAGACATTCACTTCAGTACAATATCTGATAGCAAAAAAACCCAGTCACCAATAAAAACAATGGAAATGTGAGCATATGTTCACCAAAATATGTGTGCTAGAATGTTCATAGCAGCATTATTCAAAACAGCCCCAAACTGTAAATTATCCAAATGTTTGTGAAAGTAGACTGAATAAATTGTGGTATATCACATAATGGAAAACTATACAGTAATGGGAATGAAAAAACAAACTCCAACCACCTACAACAATACAGATGAATCCCAGAGACATCACGTTGAGTGAAAGAAGTCTGACATAAAAAATAACATGCTGTAGGATACCAGTAATGTAATCTATAAAACCAGATAAAACCAATATATGCTACAAAAATACAGAATAGGGGTTACCTTTGGGGAGAAGTGACTGGAAGGGATTCCAAGGGATCCCTGTCAGGTGCTGGTCAGGGATGGTTCTTCATCTGGCACAGGTGTGTTCACTTTGCAGAAATACATTAAGTTGTAAACTTATGTGCACTTCTCTACATGTGTATTATAATCTACCAAAATATATATATTAATACTTATATATAATTAATTTTATTATATATTAGTTATATGCATGTATGTTTAAAGAAACATAAAAAACCTAAGTGTCCATCAGTGAGCAACTGGCTAACTAAACTATGGGGTATCTATTCAGTGGAATTCTGGGCAGTCATGAAAAAAAGTGGAGTAGCTCTCTCTGAATACATTTGGAAAGATATCCACTGTATGTAAAGTTAAACAAAGAAGTTGCAGAACACAAGTTATGGACATAAATGTTTATTATAATTTAACAGGGAGATCGGGGTTATATATTCTCAAATGGTTATTAGTGGCTATCACTTGAGGATGGGATTTGTGGGACTTTGACACTCTGCCTAATGAATTTTTATAGTGTTGGAATTTATTCACAAACATGTATTATGTTTGTACTGAGGGAAAAAAGGACATTTAGAAAATTAAGATGAACAAAATATATCTTAAGTTTGAGGTTGTTATTATTCCATCATCCATGAAGATTAGGGTTTCTGATAGATGAAGGAAATTATAATGGAATAAACACAGTGTCTTGCCTTCAGGGTTGCTAACTGAACCCATTGGTGGAGGTCACTTTGGTTTGTTGCTGGCAATCTTAACAATTGTTTCAAATTAGCACTTCTCTGCTGGGTTGCTCCACATTCAAATCTAGTTGTGGTGTGGCCACCACAAACAAGATTCTTGGCCACACAAAGAATGTGTCTACAAAATGGTAAAACAACTGAATTTGTTTAAATTAACAAAACCATATACTCAGAGGAAGGAAAAATCAAAACAGCTACACCCAAAGTAATTCACTCGGATGGGTGGTTCATGAAATGCACCCATTCATTAAATCAACACGTTAGCAGCCTCAAGTGGACTCTGTGAGAGATTCAATTGCAATGCAATACTCCTGAATAAATCAAAAGACCATAAAAGACACTTTTTTTTTGGCCCATCATTAGCAAACGTTTTCTGAGTGCTCACTGTGGTTCTGCCATCCTGCTAAAACTCTGGGGATGTGATACCACCTTTATAATTGCAAATGTCATTATGTTGAGTGTTCTTAATTCCACCAATGACATTGAATGGAAATTAGAAAAACATCCACTGATTCAGGCAAAGTTGATAAAACTACAACTTCTCACATACAGTAAAGGTCTGGCAGATGTAACAATTCATAAGGTAGAACAAGTTGTGTTCAATGGATCTCAACCATGACTACACATTATATTTGATCGAAACAGAATTTCTGGAGGTGGCACCTGGCCATCAATATTTATAAAAGCTCCCCCAGGTGATTCAAAAACATAGTAAGAGTTGGAGCCAAAGCTTAGACCAAGTAAATCAGAAACTAGGTAGAATGGAACCCAGGCAAAAATATTATTTAAAAGCTGCACGAATGGTTCAAAAATATAGTCTATGTTGAGAAACACTGCTTCTAAATTTATGTTATAAATGAAGCCAGAGGTGACACTTCAATAAGCATTTTGTAGAGAGACTCAATACCACCTGTCCTTATCTTGTGCCGTTTTGTTAGTAAATTATCACAAGGTAGTATTTTACCATGTTATGGTTTCAGATTTTTCATGTAAATTATATCTATATCTCCCTGTGCTCTATTTACAACATTTCATTTGATTCCAACAACAATCCTATACAGAATGTAATATTATCCCCATTTTACACAGGAGGGTAATAAGGCTTGACAGAGATTCAGCATCAATCCCTCAGTTTCACAAAGTCAAGATTCCACAGTCTATGTAGTTATATCGTGCTCTATATGCCTGAAAGCAGTGTACCAATCAAAGAATGTTTGCTAAGTATCTATTATGAGCTAAATTCTCTTCTAGGCACTAAGGAGATGGAGAATAACTATAAGATAGGGTCTTCTGTAGGTTACAGCTTACAGTCTAGCTGAGAAGCTAGTATCACATGGCCAAGTTTGGAGGATTTTGCAGGAAGATTTCTGAATTGGTAGGAGACTGGTCCTGACTGGATTCCTTCCAAGATTTTTGTCTATGATACAAATTTTGCTGGAGAATAAAAGTAAAATTATTTGTGTAGGAAGCAGAATAATGCCCCCCAAAATATGTCCACGTCCAAATCTCAAGAATATGTGAATATGTTATGCTACCTGGCAAAGAGGAATTAAAGTTGCAGATGGGATTAATGTTGCTAATCATATGCTGTTAAAATAAGGAGATTGTCCTGAATTAGGTATATGGGACTAATATAATCACAGGAGCAACTTAAATGTGGAACAGGGAGGCAGAAGGGTCAGTGTCAGCGTGATGTGATGTGAGAAAGACTCACCAGGCCATTTCTGGCTTTGAAGATGGAGGAAGGAACCATGAGCCAAGGAATGTGGGCAGCCTCTAGAAAATGGAAAAGTCAAGAAAAATGATTCTCCCCTACAGTCACCAGGTACCATGATTTTAGCCCAGTGAGACCCATTTCAGACTTCTGACCTCTGGAAGTGTAAGATAATAAATTTGTGTTGTTTTAAGCTACTAAGTTTGTGGTTATTTATTATAGCAGCAACAGGGAACCAATACAATGTCTTCCCAATTTTTGAAGAGGGAAATAGAAGGCTCAAAAAGGAGAAATTTTGTAGTTTTTACCCAAGCTATCATATCTGTAGTCCCAAATCTTGATCCCTTTCTCAGGCCTACTAAATGAGAATCTGCGTTTCAACAAGGTCCTGGCCTAGTCATGTGATTTCTAGCAAGCTCCCAGGTGCTGGTGGTCCCCAACGGTTCTCCGATTTAAGCATTAAAGTTCATCAGAATCATGGGGAAGCTTGTTAAAATAACACAGATTGCTGGGCCCTACCCCAAAAGTTTCGGATTCAGTAGGTGTGGCAGGGGGCTGACAATGTGCATTTCTAACAAGTTCCCAGGGGATACCAATGCTGCTGGTCCAGCCACCACATTTTGAGAGCCACTGCTTTAGATGACACTAATAAACATGTAAGAGGAAAGAAGTGGCACTTATCATTCACCTAAAACCCATGATGGCACCTCATTATTAACTGACATTTTATAGCAGGTGGGTGATCTGTTTAACAGTCTGTACTTTATGTACTTGCTTTGTGAAAAAGGCACCACATAGCCCCGGGGTTTTTGGTAACACTTGTGGGCAAAAATAGCCACATCTTTGGAACACCAAAGTATCAAATCCATAGATGTATTTCCCCAAATCCCAAAAACACATTTTCATGTGTATCCGTATTTTCTCCTTGCAGCATTCCATATGGCACAACTGGCAACTGTGGATATTGACATGCTCCACATCTCATAAGACAACCTGAGGTACTGGGAATTTGCTTGAGCAAGATTTCCCAACTTCAATGCTACTGACATTTGGGGTTGGATAATTCTTTATTTGGGGGGCTTTCCTGTGCATTGTAGAATATTTAACAGCATCTCTGGCCTCTACCCACTAGATGCCAGGAACATCCGTATCCTCCAACTGTGACAACCAAAAATGCTTCCAAATATTATAAAATGTACCCTGAAGGGCACAGTCATTCCTGGTTGAGGCCCACTAGTTTATCTGATTCTGATGCATATTTTTACGAAGATATAATAGATCTGGAAAGAGATTATTGAGTCCCACAGCACACCTTGGACAAGACATAAGATTCCTGAGTTGCTGTTTGGTCAGATAATGAATTCGAGCTGATCCATATCATGTTGGGCCTTCTGTAAGCTACTGAGTGGGGAACAGATCTTTCCAGATGAACAACCACACAGATTGTTTTTTTTTTTTTTCCAAACAGTTTGCTCTTACTCAATTTTACAGCCGATCTGTTGAGACCGAAACTCCCTCAGATGTTCTGTCTATTCCCCATCCTAAATGTCAGGGTAGGAGAACAGGTTAAAGGGGAGAATCTTAAAAATATGCATATTTAAAATTTTGAAAACATCTTTGGAACATGTATTTTAAAATAAATGTAAGTCAGCTTGAGTTTAAGGGCCTCAGTAATATCCCTGATAAAAACAAGAGCTACATTCTGTAATTGCTATAGTCCATGATAAATAAAAAGGAAATACACATTTTGTACTTACAGAGAAGCCACTGTATAATGACAACCTGCTTGTAAACACAATCTGGGTTTACTAACTTACATCTGATAGCAATGCCATACGCAGGGCATCAAGTCCTAGAGGGTCAAGGCTGCGCAGTCTAAGGCAGTTTGAGAGAACACGTCCTTTAAACTGAGAACAACAAAGATACCAGTTATTACCTCAATCACTTTGTGATTCCCACTCTGAGCAGGACAGATCCTAAGAACTAGAAAAGACCATAGTCATGATTTCTTTAGCCCATTTATTTACAAATGGATTTACCAGGGAGGATGAGAGCTTCCTTCACTTACACAATTCTGAAAAGAAAAGAGGTCACACTTATACTTTCTGAAATTTACTTATTTCTAAAGTCCACAAGCTTCCTCTTTTTAGTCCATTTCTGAGACTAAATTAGATTAGTAGGGTATGATCAAATTGTGATTGCCCACTTGGTTTTGTTAGCTATGGTATAAATCAAATTTCATGCTTCCTTTTGCTGCTCAAGGGGTGTTTATAGTCTGCCGAGTAATGTTAAAGCTGACTTAAGTAAGGCTCTTTGAGAACCATTAATTCTTACTGTTGTAACATAAAACAGCCCAAATCCAAATTTAGACACTTTTTGAATTATTGACACCATGATTCCAGTCCTTTATAAGGAAGGTAAAGACCACTGGCATATACCATTTAATTTTATTTTAAAATAACAATTTCTATCTTTTAGAATTTCTTTTTATTTCCATAGGTTTTTGGGGAACAGGTGATATTTGGTTACATGAGTAAGTTCTTTAGTGGTGATTTGTGAGATTTTGGTGCACCCATCACCCTCTATCTTTTTTAGTGACCAAAAAAATGAGTGTTTTTTTTCCCACCAGCTATTGTTTGAACGATAACTTCATCTAAATAACAGTTGTGCCTCTTGCCCCTAGTCATCTCTTTCCTATTTTCTAAAATGAATCACAGACTTTCGGAACTTGGGGTACAAACTTTGGACCTTCACAGACCCTGAAATAGTTGTCTTTCCACAACAGCACCCTGGGTCCAGGCACCCACTTCACTTTATACACCCCAACACCCAGCTCAGTTCTTAGGTAACTGTAAATCTGTGGGTTTCAACTAGGGGCGAATTTGCCCCCTCACTCCCCCATCAAACATATGCGATGTCCGGAGACACTTTTGGTTAGTCACAACTTAAGAGGGAGGGTTGTTGCTGCTAACACCTAGAAGGTAGAGGCCAGGGATGCTGCTAAACATCCCTCAGCAAAGAATTATCTGGCCCCAAATGCCAAGAGTGCTAACACCGAGAAACCTTTTTGTAGAGGTTCTCAGAGACACATTTTCCAGCCATATGTTGTATGACTCTATTTCTATGAAATGTCCCAAATAAGCAAATCCATAGAGACAGGAAATAGATTGGCAGTTGTCTTGTGCTAAGGGGAGGAGAGTGGGAATTGACTGTTACTGGGTATGGGATTTCTTTTCAGGTGATGAAAATGTTCTAGAACTAGACTATGGTGATGGTGGCAAACTTTGTAAATACATTAAAAATATACTAAAACCCACTCAAGTATACCCTTTCAACACGTGAACTTTATAGTATGTGAATTATGTATTAAGTTATTAAATCCGTTTTTATAGACCTTTCATTAAATAGCTTTTATTTCTTACTAAACAAGAGCTTATATTGTAGAGCAGTTTTGAATAGCTGTAGGTTTCTCTGGAGGATATTCTCTGGTAAAAGTTTTTGAATGCAACCCTATATTTCACAGGAAAAACATTATGTTCTGTATTTTTAAAAACTTTATCTATTTCCAGTTGTTCTTATAATGTTATCATTTGATCTGGGGCCCTGAGATATGCCTCATTCATCTGTGAGCAAGTGCGTGAAGAGTGTCTGAGCCAGGGCCAGAGCCCAGGGGTCTTGCGTCTGCTCTGACTCTCAATGTGATGTGAAGACAGCCAAGTCATCTGATTGCTTTGTGTTTCTACCTTCTCATTCTTGACACAAGTCTGAGCTTCCAGATGAACTTTCTTGTAGAAACCCTAGCAAGCAAGGACAGTGGATACAAATGCTCAGTGCTTTACCAATGCAGAGGGGACACAAGTGGATTTCCCTGTCCAACATTCAGGGTCTCTCTGTTTCCAACAGCCCATCTGCCATTGCCATTTTTCTACCTAAAACCTCCGCTGCCGCCTAGCTGGTCTTTTTCTGCACACCAAGCATGCTCTGCCCATTCCCGTTTCTCTTTCTTCCAATGACTCAGCCCTGTGAGGAAATAGCCTCTATGTCTATCCAAATCCTTCACATCTCCAAAGCCTGAAGCCCCTGGCACACAATGAACAACAGAATTATTTTAGGCAAGGAATTCTACATTTAATTGCTAAGATCATGGAAGCATGAGAAGATGTCACCTTTTGGCCTTTAGCTCCTCTTATGCCCTCCACCTTGCACCACGCCAGCAGTGCTGGGTTCCTGCCAGCTAGCTAACACACTGGGCCACTTCCATGCTGGTGCCTTTGTGCTGATCCCAGAGATGCTCAGGCGAACACCTCACCTTCTTCAAGAAATTCTTTAAAACTGACCACCCTATTGAAACGTGCAACTCAGCACTTCTAATCCTTCTTAGCTGCTCTACTTTTTCCTTTTCCATAGGCTTTCTCTTCTTCTGCTGTACTTATTTATTATATCCATTGTTCATAGTTGCTTTCTGTGAGACTGTGAGTAGGAGTCTTTGTGTGTTTTAATCACTGACGTAAAACATAAACCTAGAATATACCCGGCATGCGGGAGGTGACCAATAAACATTTAAACATGTTAAATGCTTAGAACCATGGCTGGCAATAAAGGTTAGTTACATCTTCATCATAGTCGTCATCATCAACTTTATCATCATGGGGCAACCCTTACACTGTTGTTCTGTACCATTACACTGTGTTTAGCCTTTTATGTATCTATATTTTACATAATGTATAAAGGCTGTAAATTTTTTGAGGGCTGATATCATACCATATATAATATGTGTCTTTTTAAAAATTAAGATATAATTCACATACCATAAGATTCACCACTTTAAAGTGTACAATTGAGTGGCTTTTAGCATATTCACAAGATTGTGCAACAATCACCACTGTCTAACTCCAGAATATTTCTATCATCACAAAAAGAAACCTGGTGCTCATTAGCAGTAACTCCCCATTTCCCCCTTCCCTCAACCCCTGGCAACCATGAATCTACTTTCTGTTTCTATGGATTTTGCCTATTCTTGGCATTTCCTATACAGTCATACAGTATATGGTATTTTATGACTGGCTTCCTTCACTGAATGTAATGTTTTCAAGGTTCATCCATGTTGTTGTATGGATCAGTGCTTCATTCCATTTTTTGGCTGAGCAATATTTAAAAAAACTACTAATCTGTGTATGTCTCCACTGAACCTCAGCAGGAAAGTTGAACTTACTTTGGTATATTTTACCCAATAAACAGGAATAAAAATGCTTGTTTTTACATTACTGTCCTACCTCTTTTAACACAGATGTACCATTTTCACTCCTGACAGTTACCAGTTAATTATAATCCAAACGACACACTCTTCAACTGCATATAATTTCCCTTGTTGAAAATTGTTCCACCTGATATTTAGCAAATGCCTACGGACTTTTCAAATTACAAGCTGTATGAACTCTTACTGTGAATGTTTATATTATTAAAATATTTCCTACTCATGATTTAAAAGGGCTCTCTCACTTTAAAAAATCGTGTGGTTTTTTTTTGTCTTGGATTTTATGTTCAACTTTTTCTCCCCCTAAGAATGAACATTGGATATACCCAGGGCCTATGCAAGTAGCACTATCACTTACTCATCTCTCTTGGTGAACATGAATGAGAAATATCATACTCCAAACTTCTTGTATTTCCCCTGCATTTGTTGCATTCACAGATTATTTAAAAGAAATAAATTTAAACCTTGGCTACCCAGAGATTTTCAAGGAGTCCCTAGATAACTACCGTTAGTGTTTTGGCGAATATCTCCCCAAATGGAGAGAAGGGAGAGCAGGGAGGGAGGGAGAAAAAAAATTAGAGAAGGGGACTTTAAAAAATCTATTTTTCCACTTAACAATGTATCATCAACATCTTTTTATGTTGACAAATGCAGAGTGACATCCTCATCTTGAATGCTATTTGTGCCATAATCGATTTGAACCAGCCCCGCTATTGGTAGACATTTTGTTTTAAATGTTACTTCGTAGGCCAGGCGCAGTGGCTCATGCCTGTAATCCCAGCACTTTGGGAGGCTGAGGCAGACAGATCATGAGGTCAGGAGATCGAGACCATCCTGGACAACATGGTGAAACCCCGTCTCTACTAAAAATATAAAAATAAGCTGGGCATGGTGGCATGTGCCTGTAATCCCAGCTACTTGGGAGGCTGAGACAGGAGAATCACTTAAACCCGGGAGGCAGAGATTGCAGTGAGCCGAGATTGTTCCACTTCACTCCAGCCTGGGCGACAGAGCGAGACTCTGTCTCAAAAAAAAAAAAAAAAAAAAAAAACAAACTATCATAGTGTATTTGCTTGGAGTATATTATAATTTGAACTAAGAGGTCAGAGCCAAATGTAATGAGAATGTTAGGATAATAGATTCTAGCACTTTTATAGCATCTCCCTTTTCAGGTACTTATCAGAGGTCATTTGCACAAAAGTCCACAGGAGCAGTTGACAGCAATGCTGAATTATCCATCTTAGCTATTAAAAAGGTCCATCTAAATCACTGTAGGATTTCTTTCAGAATCCACATTTTCTATGTTTACCATGTCATGGAAAACTTTTCTACATTTTCATTAATTCATCAACACATTTATCTAGCACCTACTTTGTATAAGAGCTTTTTCTAGGTACCAAGGAGCTCCCAAGAAAGTATAAGACACAATACCTGATTTCTAAGGGTTGCAGTGGGGTCAAAGTTACGATGTGTATCGGAATTCATCGGTGGTTTTGTGCCTAAGATCTGAAGATCATACAACTCCAACTCTACCCCAGCAAAAAAAAAAAAAAAAAAAAAAAAAGCTATCCTAGAGAATGATGTTTTCTTATAAGTAAACATCTACAGAGAAAATATTTAAAAGCCAACTTTGGCTCCAGCTACTTAAGAAGACTCACTGTTGAAATTATTCTAGAATATTGGACAACCCTGGGGATGCTTTAAAAGAAGGCTCAAGAGTTGAACTCTTACAGATGACAGGAAAGGCTTTTCAAACTCATAATACCTGACTTATCCAAAGGCCACCCTCATACCCTGAGTGCTGCTGAAACCCAGGCAGTAAGCCAGTGGAGAGGAACCCCAAAACAAACCAAACACCCTCCCAGCAGTCAAAAATAAGTGTCACAAAACCGAAATTCATTTGCTTTTCTCACAGGTGAGGCCCTCCCAGGCCAGCCCCACTTAGGGTGTTCCTTTACTTTCAGTTCACCCATACTTTTAACAAGCTTGGGCATATGATTTTCTAGCATACTATAAATTAGAAGCAGCAAATTAGAAGTGGGGAAGTTGCTAACATAAGCATTGTGAGAACAGCAAAACGTACCGGGCTGCAAGTCAAGAAAAAGAATACCTGCTACAAAAAAATGAGCAAAAGAACTATTTTATGCAGTCAATTTATTCATAAATAAAATAATTGCTTATAGGAAAAATATTTCAATTGAAATTTCATTTTCCTCAAAAACATTTAGCAATTTTTAAGCTGTGTAAGTGGGACCTAAATTAGTAGAAGAGATTTCAAACAGAGATCCATATTTTAATGTCCTATGACTCAGGATATGCAGTAGGGGAAAATCAATTATTTCTATGGAATTGGCCATCAAAGCTTGTTCAACTGTCCATGGTGAATTAGCGGTAACTCACTATCCAGTGGTCCAGAGGAATTAATGCCACATTAAGGAAGCATCCTGTTGATCATTATGGCCAAATATATCATCCTCTCATTCTTAAAAGGTGAGAAAAAGTATAAGATCAATCTTTCTAAAACTACAAGGCCACTAGTAATTCATCATGGACTTTATTAGTAGAGATTACCCACAACTTTGCAGAAAAAAAAATATCCTGAATCCTTTCAGACACTCCAATATATGTAATTATATAAAATGGGGGAAAAAGATTGACAGTGAACATAATGTGATCCACATTTTCCTTCCTCTCCCTTACCACCTTGCTGTACACCCCTGCCAATCCTCCTAAGGTCCATTTTCCAACTTCCTTCAAAGGGAATCCTTCTTGTCTCTGATATAAAATTCACCAATAAATATATTCATAAATAAATGCAAATCCTGGGGACATTTGGCTTTCAGAATCATATTCTATGTTTCTTTTCATGCATACATTTTACCTGTTATAATCTTCTACTTCCTTCTTTGCAATCTCTCTCTCCCTGATTGGAAGGTCTTACCTTTCTTTGCAATATTCATCCCTACTGATTTATCCCAAAGATCATCTTGGAATCTTATTTATTAGCATCCTTTAAACATTTACTGTATGCCAGCTGACAGGGTTGGGGAGAGTAATAAATAGCCTTCCATTTCCCCAGAGATGTCACTCATCTACTTTTCATACTAATTCCCTGAGCTAGGTTCTGTTATTATTTCCATTCTACATATCAGGAAATTGAGGCTCAGACAGGCTAAGTAATTTGTACATATACATATAAACATATGTATATGTACAAACTTTATAAGTATTACTTGAGTATTCAAAGAGATCCAAGTATAACATCAACTGTATCTGGATAGATATTCAGTATCTCCTTTATTGATCTAATATTGATGGACGACTCGTCAGTTAGCTCCTGCCACTAATTACAAATTTGTTCAATTAGATCAATCTAATCAAATTCCAGAATAAAATAAAAAAACCCACGTGTCATACCAAGGTAGAGGGGTAAAACACACATGAATTTAATAGGTAGATGATCAGAGGTTCTTTTAGAAAGTGAATAGCTTTGGTCATTGCTTAGGGAAAGGAGAGGCTGCTGAGAACACGGAAACAAAGTAGCTAGCCAGACAGTTAAGAGACTCTGAAAAATAGAGAGGAATTTGGGTTTGCCTGTATGAGAAAGTGGGATTGGGCCAGAAGGATGTGGGCAAAGAAGGGCCGCCATACTGAGAGGCCAAGCTGCTCTGTGAGATGGGAGGCAAAGGACAACATCCCCTGTGACATGAGTTTGTTTGTAAAAAACAAAATTTACTTTAAAATGTGCTGTCTGGTGTGCACTCCTTGCCTCGTAGTATAGATCATCAGTAAAAGTTTTGCTACTGCAAGAACCTTAAGTTCCTGATTGTTTTTATGGCAGATGGGTTTCAGCACGGGGTCGAGAAGGGGCTTTGTCCCCTGTTTTGGTGGACACCAGAGTGGTGATAAAGGAGTAGCCAAAGAGAACAGAGAAAAATACCTTCAATGGAAGCAGATAATAGAGCAGTGGTGATCCCAAAATTACAATTCCTCAGACAGATACTAGAGAGAGCTTTGGGGTTTTACCCAAACGGGAATTTGAATCAATTTCTCCTGATCTGAAAGGGCTGGAAAAATCCTGGAGGATGTCCAGATTACACTAGAGAATCTCAACCACCTAGCTTGATTTTTGTAAAGAACAATGTTGTTTGCTAGAACTGAGGAAAAGGCGATGGCAGAGCAGCTTTTTAAAAATAAATCTGAATATATCAACATGTGCAGTCAACTAATTTGCTGACTTCAAAATAGCCTGATGAAACTCTTTGCCTGTTAAACCTATTATTGCCCGTAATGAAAGATTCCATATGCACTAATCACAACATACAGCCTTATGTCTGATCATAGCTTCTAAAAAATCATGATACAGGGATTTTTAGTTATACTCAACACATTTTTCCTTTAGAAACCGGATTGGTTGTTACAGATGCCATGAATGATATAAATTGAGCTCGCAGTTGGAAGAAATCTAAAGGATCAAGCATCCCTGAGTTTCAAACAGAAACTTGCACTGAATACATTCAAAGGTATGTGGATTTTATTTATAATTTGATATCCTTTTTATTGTGCTTATTTCTTTCTCTGCATTTCTTTTAAAAGATATAAATGTATTCTACATTTCTAATACTATATGCCATCAATAGTTACTTTTTAGTTGGCCCATAATTAAATTAGACTCTGATTACTGAAATGATTTTTTTTAACTTTATAATGCAACAAAGTGCTTGTCTAACTCCAAAGGTCTTTCTTGGCCACATTTCACAGTAAAATAGTTATTTTAATTAATTATCGATTAAAGTAAAAATAATACATTCACAGGCTGTGATCTACTACTTTGAAAAGCTTTTTATTTAATTACATAAAATAGAACCATCAATGAAGTATTTTTTCTCATTAACCAAAACAAACAAACAAACAAAAAACAAATTTAGGAGTTAGGAAACTTCAGTGTACTTTTCACAGACAGCATTATTACACGTAATATTCACTTCTTATAAAAAATTTAAGGTCTTTCTTCTGACAGTTTTCCCAATTGGTTAATAATTTGTGCCACAAATCAATGTGCGCATTTTAGGAGGACCTGTTTTGCTTAACGTCCCAAGGGTTTTATTTATAGAATAATTATGGTGCAACATCAAACTAAATGAAGATTCCATTGAAAGAAAATGAAACCTCTTAGGGAGAAAGTATTCAAAATTCATTGAAGAATCACATAAAATTAGTACCATCCTCTCCTGTTGGTTCAGCCACATCTTTTGCTCCACAATCTGGAGCTCAGAGATGTTACTGGAGGGTCTTACCTGAAGTTCTGTAGATAGGAATTTCTGGAACTAAAATCTATCTTGGCAAATTAATATATTTTCTCAAATGATTAGTCCTTGATTTTAACAGTAGCAATGCCCAGGTAGACTGTGCACAAGACATTTCTCCTTGTTCTAAAATTATAAAATACTGTGCACTTTGATGATCTTCCCAACCTTTAGGGCCAACTTTATTCCTTTAATCATTAATTATAAATACAATTTAGCTTCTATGACTATGGGCTGTATAGGCATAGGAAAATGGCATGCAAAGTCATATGAGGATAGATCATTCATGTCCCTGAAACTTGTTTAGCCCTCAACCTAAATTAAATGCATCTTTATCACTATTGTGACTCCAGAAACAATGAAATAGGCTGAGAGCTGGAAATCACATATGACTGAAGTAAATTCACAAAGAATGGCTCCATCCTTCTTCCTAGCAATAGACTAACGTAGATTATGTGTGTTTTATGGAGCATTCATTACATCCATGTTTGAGAAGAGATGAGAAAAGCGGATGTTGACTTACATTTCAGAACCATCAAGAAATGGGGACCTGGATTTTATTTGCCTGCCTCCTGGGAGCAGCTTTTGCCATGCCTGTGAGTAAAACACCCCTTGCATAAGTCAGTGTCCAATTTCACAAGCTTGGACATAAAAATCTGCCCATATTTGGTGAAATTACGGTTTAAAACAGTATGAGATCAGATGTCTTCATACGTCTCCGGGTTGAAGAAACACTTCAGGAGCTTGTTTTAAAAAGGTATATTCTCAAATGCCTCTACCAAAAATTCTGATTTGGTACAGCTGGGGCGGGGCCCAGGACTATGCATTTTTATAAGCACCCCAGGAGATTCTGTTGGAACCCTTAGCTTGTAAATACCACCACCCATCTCTAGATGGAGCAAGCTTTTAGAAGGGACCCTTGAAAGGTCTCCAGAGAAAGTGCTTAACCAGCTTTGGACGAATATTACAGAGATGCCAGTTTTGTCTAAAACCCAGTTCCTCTCAAGATTCCAAATCTCTTCCTGCCCTCCACATATTGCTGCTGTTACCCCTCAGGGGGTAAGATTTTTGTGTTAGGAATCCACTTTTTGAGCCACCTTCCTGTTCTCAGAGGCCCCACCTCTTTGGGTACATCTGATAAGTAGGTGACTTTTTTGTGGTTGCCCGGGATCCTGCCTACACCCAATACATAGTGATATATTTTATATTCAAATGTATTAAAGATCAGGACATTAGACCCACTCTGTCTGGACACAGGTGCATAAGGGCAGAGAACTCAGATCACATGCACGCCAAGCAGGCTGCATCTGCTTTTTGGTGGAATAAAGAGCAGTTGATACAACCAGAAGCCAGCAAGCTTGCACCCCTGCCTCCTCTCTTCCTCTCTCACCCACAAAACCAAGATTCTGTGCTCTGACTTCCTGAAATCCTGCATTGCAGGGATTCCTAGTTTCTTCAGGGGTCCCTGCCTTACAAATTCAGCCCTTTTCCCACTCTCTAAGATGGTATTGTTCAAGAGGGTATAGGACCTGACTAAAACCATTCACATCCAGATGAGAGAGAATAAACCTTCCCATGAAATGTGAGCATGTTTAAAGAATATAATAGAGCCAATCCTAAATGAGGCCAACGTCTGAGGGAGATTTTCTGCATGACCGTCTCTCCTCCCTGGACCCCAGGCACAACCAGAGTTCCACAATACAGGCACCAGACACTTGGCCCCCACTTTTGAGAGGATAGACAGTCCTGATTCAGATCATCATTCAGGTGGCCTTTTATTTTTAACTTTAAAATTTTTCTGCCATAAAACCGTTGGCAGAATAATAAAAAAAGGTCGGCCTAAACATCATAAATCAACTCTTTCATTTTCCACGGGATTTATAATGTTTCCACTTTGCTCCACCCATCTTGTTCTGGCATTCATCAATAATTCCCACCTTGTGGTTTCTTTTGTGGCTTCTTTTGTTGTATGGAAGTGTTGTTTACTTTGCATGTCAATTATGAGAAATCCCTTTGATACTTAAAAGTACTTGACCACCTCCTGACCTACAAGGGAACATTCCTGAGACAATTCTCTCCTTGTTGATATTTCTTTATTGTGTAAGAGAAACACACTTCTCTCCCCAATACGGGGTGAGTTTTGTCAGCAAGTAAACTGTTGGGCAGGATAGGGTAGGATTCATTGAAAACACTGGGCGTGGGGGTGGGATGTTGTCCAGATCACTGGAGAATAAATGTGTGCTGGTTTCCGCTTCCAGGTCTCCAACCATAAGGCTATAACCCCAGGAACAGCTGTTCTGAACCTCTTTAAAATAAGAGGTCTCCTCTTCTACACAGCACATTTATTCAAACTAAAAACAGACCTCAAGTATATTCTGCACTATATAGATTTTTTTAAAGTAGCTTCAGTCTCCTTTAATGTGAACAATTGCATACTGACTTAATCTCTTCCTCTCTCTTCTCTTCCTTCACTCTCTCCCTTCCTCTCTCCTTCTATTCTCCTCCTCTCCTCCCTATAAAAGCTACCACCTCATCCTGGGCACCCTGGTTATATCAACTTCAGCTATGAGGTAATTTTTCTCTTTACTAATTTTGACCATTGTTTGCGTTAACAATGCCCTGGGCTCTGTAAAGAATAGTGTGTTGATTCTTTATCCCAGATGTTTCTCAAGCGGTCCTGATTTTACAGTTCCTACCACCAGCTTCCCTGTTTAAGCTCTGATGGTTGGCCTCAAGCCTGTGTCGTCCCAGCAGCCTCCCGCCTGGCTACTCTGACTCAGTCTGTCCTCCTAAATATGGCCGTAAGCTTACCCATCATGAACCACTACTCAGGGAGGCTCCATGATAGGGCAAAAAGTAAACTCTGACCAGCTTGGTTCTATCCCAGCTAATAAAACGTAAGGATTAGGTAAGATGTTATTTAAGACTCTTTCCAGCTCAAAAAACTCCTGATTCTAAGATTAAGTCACACTCTATGTGTGTCTCTCATTTGCCTCTGCTGAAATATTAGTGACTAAGTGGTATAGGAGAGACTCCGCAGAACAGTGGAATGCATGAGTTTTGGACATTGGGTTTGAGGTTCTCCTCAACCTCTTACTAACTGTATGACTTTGGGCAAATCATTTCCTCTTTCTGGAACCCTGGTTTCCTCATCTGGAGAAAGGAAATAATTATAATAACCATATTTCAAAATATTGTTTGGAGAGTAATATAGTTAATGAATATGAAAAGTGCTTTGTCAAGTATAATATGAGCAAGGTTACTAATTATTTTTTGTATCGATCAAATGCCGTATTACTATATAAAGAATCCTCAAACCTAAGGCTAACCAAGTATATATACTGTTCAGAAAGGAATAAGATTCTTACTTCTCTCACAGGTTCAGGTAACAATCTATGAGTTTATTTACTTATAAAAGCTGAAGACAAATGTTAGTAAGATTTTGAGGCAAGATTTTCTGTTAAACCTAAAAGATTGACACATCTGATCAGTCAATCTGTGTTTCTAGGATGAGGGACAGTGTTTGCACCTCTCTTTTTCCCATTGTGACATCAAAGAAAAAAATGAAATTAACATCATGTCATATTATTATGTCATAATTTTGTGTTTGTTTTGCTCTTACAATGAAAAGAAGGAACTATGGAATTAAACAGATTTACTCCCTGTGTAACCTCAGTCAAGTTAATGAATCTCTTTAACTCCCCATGACCTTATCTAAAAAGTGAGAGTAATAATATTTGCCTCCTAGCATATGAGAAAAGATGAAGAATGTGTGTGATGGATGTAAACACAGTGCCTGACACACAGAAAGCACCCAACAAATGTTTACCTTCTTCTTTCTTTTGTAGAACTCACATTCTCAGGCTATCAATGTTGACAGGACTGCATTAGTGAGTCTATATTTCATACTGCATCAGTGAGTTTCTATATTGGATGAAAGTAAATTAAATCAAATGGGTTCTAATATCTTTTTCTCTTAAGGTGCTTACCCCTTTGAAGTGGTACCAGAGCATAAGGCCACCGGTATGTAGACATTTTGTTCTTTATTCCCTGAAAATATTAGGCATGCATTAAAATTCCCATATTAAGTGAAATATCATGTCTACTCCATATACAGACATTAATGGGAAATTTAGTTTGTAAAAAATCATATCTGGGTACACAGTTACAGATTTTTGCAAAGGAAAAATGAATAAAATATTCTTATAGCCATAATGGCAAAGAAAACACTGCTGCTTCTCTGGTTGGAGTCACCTGAGCCAATGGTAAACCTGCCTCTCTGTTTCTCACCAGTACCCTTCCTATGGTTACGAGCCCATGGGTGGATGGCTGCACCACCAAATCATCCCCGTGCTGTCCCAACAGCACCCCCCGACTCACACCCTGCAGCCTCATCACCACATCCCAGTGGTGCCAGCTCAGCAGCCCGTGATCCCCCAGCAACCAATGATGCCCGTTCCTGGCCAACACTCCATGACTCCAACCCAACACCACCAGCCAAACCTCCTTCCGCCCGCCCAGCAGCCCTACCAGCCCCAGCCTGTTCAGCCACAGCCTCACCAGCCCATGCAGCCCCAGCCACCTGTGCACCCCATGCAGCCCCTGCCGCCACAGCCACCTCTGCCTCCGATGTTCCCCATGCAGCCCCTGCCTCCCATGCTTCCTGATCTGACTCTGGAAGCTTGGCCATCAACAGATAAGACCAAGCGGGAAGAAGTGGTGAGTATATTTTGAAGCCACTACAATGCAAATCCTGTGAAAATGGTGCAGCAAAATAGGCCCCAGAGTTCTAAGGTCTCCGACAACCAAGGGTCTACAGTTGTAGTAGTTACAGATCTATGATTCTATTAGTCCAAGCAATATGCTATACCTTTATATTAAAAACAAATTCATCTAAATGGCTTGGTAATTAAGACCACAGTTTTTATGGTAGGTTTCAATTTTACTATTACTGAATTTCTACCAGAATATATATTACCAAAACCCATTAATAGAAATATATATTACTAAACCCCATGAATTTTAAGGGCAACAGCATAAGGGAATATCAGTTCTCCTTATATTTCAAAGGTTTGACTAGCAAGAATAGGCTAGAGTTGCACTGAAGGCTTAAGAAAAGAGGGAGCGGGTAATATTGAGAGTGCAAATATCTGAACAGGCTACAAAAGGTAGAGGGGAAATCTCTTCAAAAACCTACAGGAAGATTCCCCGTTTCCAGTAGTTTTCAATCTAACTTGGAGGCGGCTAAACTAAACATACTGTTAGATTCCTTTTCTGTACTGGGATTCTATAGATGATTAAGCTTTTAGCAAGAAGTTACTGCAATTTAGCACTAAATCTTCCATTGCAAGCAGCTCTTACAAATGAATGGGAATAGTCAACAAAACAACCTTAATCTACATCCATAAAGTCTTACTTCTATGTATACGAGATTATGTGATCCTATGATGTATATGTATCCAACTGTAATTCCAATTTATACATGTTATTGATGATTTGCTACTGAGAAGAAGAGAGAAGTGAGGTGGAAATGACCAGGATAAGAAGCCAGGACACAAAGGTTCCAGTTCTGGCTTTGCGCTCAAAGAGGAGGCAGTATTGTAAAAGTTACTTCAAATGTATGGGTGTTTTATTTTCTTTTAAATGGGGAAAAATGATGAAATCAGATTATTTTCAAGTCTCTGTCCAATTATAAATACCGTAGTTTCTGAATTTAAAAAAATCATAATATATGTCATAAATGGCTTCATAATTGTGAGCATGTTTATGGAAAATATGGGGCAGAATTTTTTGAAAACTGATTGAATCCCAAGTAGTCTGGTGCCTGTCATTGGCTATTCTAGTCCAAGGCACATGTTCTCTCTGTACATAGAAAATGCATTTATTTATCTCTTTATTAATAATTAATACCATGAACTTTATAATGTGCTCACATTTATGTGAGCTATTTATGGAAAAGTGACTTTGGGCAGATAGTTTGAACTCTTTAAAACTCAGTTTCTTCTTGTGTAAAATTTGAGTATAAACATTGATAGTTTATCTTAGAGTTGTTTTATGGAAAACAAAATAGCGTGATAAGCTTGGAGCCTGACATACAAGACGTACCCCCTGAAAAGGTAGCAATTGTTATTTTATTATAAAATAATAGGCTTTAAGTGTCCTGAAGGTGGAAGCAGTCCTCATGGACACCTAATATCTAATGACAACGAAATAACAAAGAAACTTCAGAAATTATAGAGTTCAACTTAAATGGTTGTACATTGTTTTGACAAAACTGAAGCCAGACATGTTATTGTAAATGGTACTCACTAGGAACATTTGTAAATTATTTTAACTGTTCTTTTGCAATTTTTTTTCAGGACTAAAAGATCAGAAGATGAGAGGGGAATGAATACTTCAGATGCTTTCAGGAATGACACAAGAACACAATGATTTTTGCTTATAATCACTTTACTTAGCAAATTCTGTAACTAAAAAAGTACCATTAGCAGACAATAAAATGCATTAAAAATCATTCATGTCTTTGTGTTGAATGAAACTTAAATTTTCCTATCATTTGAGATGATATATTATGAATGAGTATTCTTGAATAAGGTAGGAACTGCTCATTTAGTCATACAAATTCACCATTTGGCAAGCAAATAAGGAATATATTTCTTTTTAGAGAAAATTTAAATTATACTCTCTCAAATCTTTTTTAAAAAACAAAGTTTATACATCAGTTAAAACAGTTGATAAAATGAAAATTTAAGAATATGTACAATAACTAAAACCTGAACCAAATGAAGGGAAGTTTATATGAAAAATTCTTTATGTTAAGAAAGATAAACTTTTGAAGAATGTTTATATTACGAAACAAAATAGGACGTGGAACACTGGCTTTATACTTCACACCACATTGGCAATCAAAATCTGGTCTTTTGATCTCATTCTATGGAAAAAGATTTTTAAATGAAATTATGTGACATGCATAATAATGTACTGAATTTAAAGTTATTCAAGTAATTTGTTTTCCCCAAAAAATGTTATCAATGGAGCTTCAAATAGAGAATTACAGTGATTTTAAATACAAGTCATTTCTTTTACCTCATAACTTTAAGATAAATTGTACTGCATAGTCTTCAAAATGTTAACAAATGCATAAAATGGACTCAAAACAAGTTTTCTTTCCCACTCATATTTATATTTGAATCCTTTTTTCTTCCTACACCCACACAGAATTGTAAACAGTCTTTGCAGGGTTTATATTACACAAACCCATGGTAACTTTATTCCAGTACCTTTATGATTAAGGCCCCTTAATCATTTTCTGGAATGAATAAACATAACTTTACTGGGAGGCTGTCAATATTCAAACAAATAACTTGATTTTAAAGAATTTAGATTCAATTTTTTAAAGGTAGAAAAGCTTTTAATCAATTGGCATGGACCAATTCTAATCAACTGAGTCAATATTTATTAAGCACACTCTAGGGCAAAGCACTATTCCATGTGCTGGTGAAAAGAGCAAGGTCCCATCCTTAAGGAATCTAGAATCTACCAAAGGGGTAAAATAAGCCCACAAATAACAATTAAAAAGGCCAAATGGTATTAATACTATGACAGAAGTACAGTCAAAATACTCTGGCAAATATGGCAAATACCCTTGGCTAGCTGTCCGACAGCTTTCCTCACCACTCCTTTCCTGTTGGCAGAGCTGGAATCAATCCCAGCATTCAGCCACAGTTTCCAAATCAAAATTCAGATATGTAGTGTGATAATACAGTGGAATGTTTCAAACCAGAGACATACATTAACTGGTAATTATACTCTATACTTGCACTGTCAAATATGGTAGTCCTGTCCTATGTGGCTATTTAAATGTAAATAAATTAAAATTAAATAAAAGTTAAAATTCAATTCCTCCATCATAGTAGACACATTTTAAGTGCTAAATAGCCACATGGGGCTAGTGGCTACCATACTGGACAACACAGATACAGAATATTTCCATCACCATTCAGTTTTATCAGACAGCATTGCTCTATGTATTACTTCTTGAAGTTGAAAAATAATTCTTATTAATTCAAATATTTTAAACAAAAGATGAAACAAAAACAGATTTGCTGGTTCAAAGTGAAAATCTCAACTACCCACAGCAAGTTGTTCCCCAAGCATGCCAGTAATCCTGATGCTGTATGAGAATTTTCTAAGAACTGTAGAAGTGCCATTCTCTTCTTCAGGCCAAACTTCACATACTAAAATGGCTTCCCCTCTAGCTTTCATTTAGAACAGATAAATCCAGAGTTCAGAAGATATTTACATTCTTTTCTATTTTGTGGTTCAAACTAATAGTGCAACATAACATAGAGGGAGGCACACATTCATGTTACACAGACTCACACACCCATAACCACGCATGCCTTCTGGGTTTACCTGTAGTAAAAAGACACATGTGGAGACATGTGCCATTTGAGTAACTTGAAATTTTAAATAAAACTTCTTTCCATTACAGTCATTTAGAGAATGATTATGTGGTTATGGTATTCATTATTACCACCAAGACATACTACAGTTCTTCCAATACAAA
This sequence comes from Pongo abelii, assembly GCF_028885655.2. Taxonomy (NCBI): domain Eukaryota; kingdom Metazoa; phylum Chordata; class Mammalia; order Primates; family Hominidae; genus Pongo; species Pongo abelii. The sequence goes on from NC_072008.2 coordinate 11,335,475, forward strand.
AATTATATCAAGAAAAAAATGATCAAGCTGCGCATTTCATTTCCAAGCAATGCCAAGTTTACCATCCCCTTTCTCAACTCCACACAAAATAAAAATACAGACTTTTCTCTAAATCTGAAGTTTTTCCTTTGGTAGTAAACAATAGCTGAAAATACAAAGACTGAGTTTAAGGCCAAGAGTTTTAAAAAGAAAATAAACTAGTAGACAACTGTATTAATTGGGAAAAAATAACCCAAGAGGTCCTACTATGAACAGCTTAACATGAGACTAACAAGAGAAAAACGACTTCAACCAATTTCCTAAATTTCCAAAACATAGTAGCATTTAGTAGTACTCCACATTGCTTTAATAAAATAGTCATCAGCTTATGTCTGTTGTGAAATTCTTGTTAGTTGGAGTTTTTACTTATTTTTGTGATTTGGCTTTCAATTCCTTTTGCCCCTATTTGATCTGGAGCCTTATCAGCAAGGGCCATAGGCTGACATTTAGATATTAAAAATACATCCCTGTTGGGAAAAGTCCATGCTGGCCTCATTTGAAACACCTGACTCTCCCAGATGATAAATAATTATTGAGGAATAAGATTGGGCTGGGAGTGGTGAGGATTTGAAGAGAGAAGAAAGGAGTGGTCATTTGGGTTCAAAACATTTACCCCAATAAATCACACTTGAATCCTCTATCACAAAATCTAAATTAATAAAGCCCATTTGCAAATATCATTGTCCTATGGTCAACAAAAAACACCACAGGACCCAGAATTCACTTTACTATTAATTTTAAAAATGAACAATACTAAAATCTCAATTCCTCCAAACAGCCAAATTTTGTTTGCCTCTCCAAATAATTTTCCATGCTTCATATTTGGCCATGGAATGTGCAGGCTCTGGGGGTGTCAGTTAAGTGTCCGCAGAAGCACAAAGCTGGCTTTCCAGTGTGGTGGTAGGGGGTGCAGCCTCCATAACCAAACCATTTGATTCACAATCATGACCATTGCCTATCTGCTGTGGAAACTTGGACAATTTTTTTAGCCTCTCTATGGCTCAGTACACTCGTCTATAAAATGTACTAATATCATGCTCTGCTCTGAGTCTTTTCATGTTAATGAGCCCCAAGCTCAATAAATGTTAGCTACAGTTCTTACAATCAGAAAGAGAGCTTTGACCTGCCTCTGTAGACTCCCAAAGAGAACACTACCCAGTTGGAAGCAGGAGTGATACAAAATTTGGATATAACATGGAAGTTTTTGATGCCACAGGCACTGAAGTACATCATGTTTGTCTTTTTTTTTGAGACAGAGTCTTGCTCTGTCACCCAGGCTGGAGTGCAGTGGTGTGATCTTGGCTTGCTGCAACTTCCGCCTCCTGGGTTCAAGTGATCCTCCAGCCTCAGCCTCCCAAGTAGCTGGGATTACAAGAGTGAGCCACCACACCCAGCTAATTTTTGTATTTTTAGTAGAAACGGGGTTTCACCATGTTGGCCAGGCTGGTCTTGAACTCCTGACCTCAAGTGATCTGCCCACCTCTGCCTCCCAAAGCACTAGGATTACAGGTGTGAGCCACTGTGCCCGGCCCATGTCCGTCATTTATCAGTGCATCACTCTGACAATGTAGCCACCTGAGCACCTCCCTTACTGATTGTGACCCTAAATGATCTTCGCCTTCTCCTACCTGATATCCCCAGACACTGTTTGCTGCCTCCAAGACAAGCCTTCATCCTCAATTCACCACTCTGAGGGTAACAGGAGAGCAACACCAGGCAAGTGTGATGGGGGCGCTCCACTAGGTGGAGGCTAGAACTTGAGACCACCTCTCTCTGCATGTCTTCCTTTTACCTTCTTTCTAGGGCTGAGCCTTTGTGTACAGTGACTCCCAACTCAGACCCTTCCCTTGTCACTCTGGCATTGGCACAGTTCAGCTAATTCCACATTATAAGGATTTCATTTTTCTTTTACTTTTTTTTTTTTTTTTTTTGAGACGGAGTCTCGCTCTGTCACCAGGCTGGAGTGCAGTGGCTCAATCTCGGCTCACTGCAATCACCGCCTCCCAGGTTCAAGCGATTCCCCTGCCTCAGCCTCCTGAGTAGCTGGGACTACAGCCAGGCACCACCATGCCCGGCTAATTTTTTGTATTTTAGTAGAGTCAGGGTTTTACCATGTTGGCCAGGATTGCTCAATCTCCTGACCTCCTGATCTGCCCGCCTCGGCCACCCAAAGTGATGGGATCACAGGCGCGAGCCACTGCACCCGGCCTTTACCAAACCGTTTTCCTCTAGATGAGTGGTTCTTAAGCAGGTACAGTTGTGTCTCCTAGGGGACCTTTGGCAATGTCTGGAGTCACAACAGGGATCTAAACAAATCAAAACAGCTTGGAGAGTGGTAGGAGTGTTAAGGAGAATTTGCAAAATAAAGAAAGTGCTGTCCCGTGATTAAGTCAGCTAATGTCTCTAAATCAAAACTATCCTGTTAAAAGCCCAGATTTTACCACTACACAATATATCCATGTAAGAAAGCATGTCTACCCTCTAAATCTATAAAATAAAAAAAGTAAATTAAAACAAATTTTTTAAAAACCGTCCGACAGAAGTTAGAATAGTTATTTGCTTCTTCAGAACTTACTTAGAAGTGAGTGTGTTATTTGTTTCTTGGGAGGTTACAAGAAGCTTGTCTCCTGTGAGTTAATTTTTCCTGCTTGTTTGACCTTCTAAAGATGTGCTAAGGAGCTAATTGTAAATCAGACTGAAGAACCTCTGAAAGTGATTGTGTCTACCTGAGTGATAAAGAGGAGAAAATAATCAATTTAGCCATGAGTGTAACTACTGAATTCAAGGTTATTCAATTAGTCTGGGATAAGTTCTGTTCCGAGATTTGCTTGGATCTGGCAGAATAATGAGAAATGAGTGGTTCTGTCCATATAAAGTGGGCAGTAATTTAAGATGCCTTAATTCTCATGATTTTCAGAACCACCACTCTCCAAAAGAATGATTCGTTTGATTAAGAAGTTTTTGTTACAAAATTGTTACAGAATAAAACCCCTACAGCCATGGAGAATACAAAGCAGTGTATTGTAAGGAGATAAGACGATTAAGCACTGACCTTAGGCAGCTGAGAATATCTGACAGACCCAGGCCATCGAACACCCTATCTGTCCAAATAACCAACTCAAGGCACTTCTGAAGTGAGGATCTCCCTGCCTCCTTGCTGCTGTATCCCAAACATCCGGGAGCAGCCATCAGTGACCCTCACCTCAATGCCACCTCTTCTAGAAATCTTCTCTCAGTGCTCTACATTGGCTGGCACTCCTGGAAGTGAGGTTCCCCTGTCTCCTTGCCCCCATATCCACACATCTGGGAGCAGCCATCAATGACCATCACCTCAATGTCACCTCTTCTAGAAACCTCTCTCGCTAGTCCACAGGGCTGGAGTGCACAGGCTCAGAGGTTTCCCAGGATATGTTGACCACGCCTCTATTTCAAACAACTGCTTCTTTCTACTTTTGTCTCCCCCCTAGCTGGCAAGTTCCTTGAGGCAGATTTAGAAAAATACCTGGAAATTGGTCAGTGTGCTTAATATCTGCTCAATGAGCCATCATTAGCATTAAACACCCAGGATGCTGTCATATAAAAGTAATGATAATAATAACACTGAACATTTACTGGGCTCATTATATTTCAGGCACTATTCTAAGCACATGACATGTATTAGCTCATTTAATTCTCACAGCGTTATAGAATTGTCTCTATCGCCAATTTACAAATGAGGGGTTGAACTTTAAATTTTAACAAGAAGTTAGGCTCTTTTAAAACACACACACACTGCCCCATTTTTGATGAGTACCATTTGAAAGATAAACTAATTCGTCATCCGCCTCTAGGATTCTAATTAAACAACCTATAGCTATTTTTAATGGCAAATGTAAATTCAACTCCATTAGAGTCATGAAGCTTGTCTCCTGTGACTTAATTTTTCCTGCCCATTTGTCCTCCCAAAAATATACTAGAGAGCTAACTGTAACTCAAAATGAAGAATCCCTAACTCATTAAATGCTCTGTAGTTGCATGAGGGAGTTGCCTCTTGTGCTAAACTGCCAAAGATGGGGAGGAGACAGCTACAAACATAGGAAAGTATCCCCTACGCTAGGACAACATTGCCATGGCAACCAGGGTAAGGGCAACCAGCTTTGAGTGTCAACCTGCTCATGGATGGTCCTCATGCCTTCTCTAGTTCCAAAGGATGGATTGAAAACAAATAAACGCAAGTCCAGTGCTCGTAGAAACCACAAGGCCTTGTCTTTCTCTCACTGATTAGTTCAATAAAATAATCATGTGTTTTAGGAGACCCAGGCCTTGGCCCTCCCCTATCTTCCTTCCCAGACAGCCCACTGAACACACATTCAACACATACAGAAAGCCCATTTTAAGCAGCATTCTGAAATTCACTGAGAATGACAAGAATAATAAGGCTACTGATATATCCCTACCATGACATTGAAGCAGAACTAATTGGCTTGCATACTCTCTCTACCTGGCATTTAGTGCCCAGATTAAAACAGATGACAAAGTTCAAATATCCCAGTAGCTTCCTGCACTGCAGCCTCTACAAATGTTAGCTATCAAGGCAGCAGTCCAAACTGGCTCCTTCCATAGGGTCCTGACTAGGGAAGGAAATGTTTGCAAATTTGCACAGCTGCATGCAATAACGAATTCAGGCTCTGCAGGTTTACAAAATCCCATCTTCTCTCCGTGATTAGGAACTTGGGATCAACTTGTTTTCCACAAACGATTTTTCTTAATCTGGAAGTAGGTACAACAGAGGAACTTCAAAATCTGTTTCTTTTAAGACAATTCTCAATTTTTAAAGTACGTATTAAACATGGCTAAAATGTGCAGTTCTTATCAGCAGGATTTACAATGACACTTGGAAAGCAATGGGATTTACTGCTTTTGTGGCTTTTTTGCCCATTCTGGTAGTGAAAAAATGTTCCCAATAAACAGTAATAGATATCCAAAAATCTGCAATCACCACCACATTAGTTGATTTGATAGTTGCTATTACTGTAAATAATCAGAATCACAATAAAAAGTCTATGCCTACAAAATGAAATCACTTAACAAACTGTAAATAATCATAATCTAAGAGCAGCAAATTTTCTTCAAAAGCAACTTGGCTTTTAACAAACTAAATAATTCATATATATTTTAATTACTTTATACCTATGGTGGCATGTGCACATGATAGAGAGAGGAAGAAATTTGCAAATGAATTGATGTGGCGGGATCATATTGTTTAAGGTAATAGATCACCAATCTGTAGAAAAGCCAGTGATTTCACTTTCTTGGTGTTAAAACACTATTCACCAAATAAACCAATATAAGTTTAGGAAGGATTCAAAGCAGCTTTTACTTGTAGCTATATGAAACCAGCAAGTATTTAATTAGGCTCTGTGAACACTTCCGTAACAATCTAAATTAATATTCTGAAAAGATGAGTTTTAAGGTTCTTTCTATGAAATCATTAAAGAAAAAACCCTGGAATCATTAGAAAAAAATAAAATTTGCACCAGATGCTACCTTTCTTGTATGCAAACTACAAAACCAAAGTTTTCTGAACCAGCCATCTGTCTTTGCTGCATGGAGCGGCCACAGGACAGAGTTGAACCACATTTTGTGGTTCCACATTAGTACCCTAATCACTTATAGATGTTATAGAATCTTGATCCTTCATCATACTAAGGAAAAGGGCAACCTATGCCCTTGTCCCCAATCGTCAGTCATTGTATAGTACCCAATGATTGAGACCCAAAGAGAGACTCCATAGCAATGATGTTTTGGCTCATCCTGGATTAGTCTGGTGATCCTGGCAATGCCTGATTCACTCTGAACTTCAGTTTCCTTACCTCTAGCACAAAAACACTGGACTGGAAGATCACTAAGATCCATGCAACAGTAACATTATAAGCCAATGTGCATGTTAAAGTCAAATTCCATTGATTTTCAAATACTGAGAAAATAGCCAAAAGGAATGGTGCAGAAGAAATGGTGGGTCCTTACTATGATTTGCTCCGAACTTTCAATAAAAATATAAATGTCTTGGCAATGGTATGTAATATTCCAATAAGCCTGGTTTGAAGACTCTGAATTTACTCTTAAAGCAACAGGCAGAGACAGTGTGACTGTCGTTTGAACCACCTGAGCTTTGATGTTAAAAGAGACTCAAGCGCCAGGACACATTGAGCAAATCCCTCCAACGCTATTACTTCTCTCCTTCTTTCCTGCTTATGTTCACCTTTTCCAGATGCTGCTCTGGGATTATTATCCCATGGAATCTTTCATGTCCTCCTGGCTTGGGTCCTACCTTGCTTCTAGCAGTAGGCACGAAACACAGAGCCTGAAATACACACACCCTATCTTCTTACCTCTCCAGGGTTCTTACACCTCAGCAATAGCAGCAGCTCTAGGCAGTAGCGAGCCCCCATATTCCCCACGCAGAGCCCCTGTGCAGTGTGGGAACAGAGAAGGAGACAGGAGGCAGGGAGGGACACTGCTCAAAGTGCTAGAGGAGCCGGCCGGGCAGTCTCCCTGTCTGGAATGCACAACTAGAGGCTCTCGGAGGGAGAGAGCCTTGGGTCACTGTGATCCTCTGAGTCAGACACCCTGGGGAGCTCTTAGTTCTGAAAGTCCTCCCCAGGCACAGAAGGCTGAAAGCCCCCAAGCACCCACTAGGAAGAAAAGTGTAAAAGTTAAAAAGTTGAGATAAATGAGATAGACATATGGCAGTTTACAGTAGATGGTAGAAATGCAGTATGATTGCTGGAGGGAAAAAATCATTTGAAAAAAATGCTCACTCACATATCTGATGAGAGACTTGTATCCAGAATCTGAAGAACTCTTACAATTCAATAATAAAAAGACAACCTAATTGAAAAATAAGAAAAAAAACTGAATAAATATTTCTCTGAAGAAGATATACAAATGGCTGATAAGCATATGAAAAGATGCTTGATATCATTAGCCATCAGGGAAATGCAAATCAAAATCACAGTGAGGCTCATGCCGGTAATCCCAGCATTTTGAGAGGCCAAGGCGGGCGGATCACTTGAGCTCAGGAGTTCGAGATCAACCTGAGCAACATGGCAAAACCTCGTCTGTACAAAAATTAAAATAAAATAAAAAATAGCCTGGTGTGGTGGTACATGCCCATAGTTCCAGCTACTTGGGAGGCTGAAGTGGGAGGATCACCTGAGCCCAGGGAGGTCGAGGCTGAAGTGAACTGTGATTGTGCCACTGCATTCCAACCTAAGTGACAGAGTGAGACTCTATCTCAAAAAAAAAAAAAAAAAAAAAAATTACCAGTGAGCTATCACATCACACCCACTAGGATAGCTTTAAAAAAAAAAAAACTGTTGGTAAGGATGTGGAACCCTTACATACTGCTGGTGAGAATGTTTCTCCAAATGTTAAACATACATTTGCCATTATATTCAGCAATTCAACTTTTAGGTATATACCCAAGAAATATGGGCATGAAAAACATGTAAATCTGCACAAAAACTTGCATATGAATGTTCATAACAGCATTATTCATAATAGTCAAACAGTCAAAACAACCCAAATAATCCATCAACAGATGAAGGAATAAACAAAACGTGTCATATCCCTACAATAGAATATTATTCAGCCACAAAAAGGGATGAAGTACTGATAAATACTACAACATGGATGAACCTTGGGGACATTATACCGAGTGAAAAATGCCAGACACAAAAGACCAAATGAAATACTGGCTCTTATTCCCTTGCAACAATCATTCCCCAATTACACCAGGCTCTTCCGAGGTCACCATCACTCCTGCAAATTTACCTATGTGTTTTGGCAGAAACTACAGTGAGAGGAGGCTTCCATCTCAGTGTGGAGCTACAACCACTGGCCCCCAGCACATTCAGACCCTTCTTCTCAGCTCTGCTTCTAGGCCACTGACAAAAATTCTGTTCTGGCTTCATGGTTCAGCCCCACTCCTCCCCGACTCCTTCATTTCTGAGTAGTGGCTCCCTTCTCTCCATGTCTATGGTTCCTATCTGTGAGAGTTTTTTTGGAACTTACAGTTGCTCTTGTATATCAGGTAGTTGGCATCTCCAAAGAGATTAAATGCAACTTAAGCACAATGGACTCTCACAGTTCAGTGGGTTTTTCATAGCTGAAATTCAGTAATTAATTGTGACCCTCTGCCTTTTTCGCAGGGAAAGGATATACTTTTTTGAGCACTTAAACAAAAAAAATTAGGATATTGCCTCTAGGGGCCATTGTGCATTTTCACTATTATAAGTAAAAATGAACTTAGAAGGTGATGCCAATGAAGGAAGCAGTCCAATGAAGAAACTGCCACTATGGCCACTGGGTTAAAGAAAAGGTCGACATTCTTATGTAATTTTATCATCCACTAAGAGAAACACATTAGAGTTACTGACATTTTAATTATTAATTTTAATTCTTCTTTTTTTGCTTGTTTGTTTCCATATCCTTCATCTTTCCAAACTATTCCTGGGTACAATGGACCAATGCCCTTGAACATTATTTTCTTAACAATAACTAGTTCTATCCTGTGTCATGCTCAAGGTTTAGTTCGATCAGTGCATTCTGCTAACAGGACAGAAGTCTCAAAAGAAAGATTTGCTAGTGGCCCCAATTAGCTACAACACATAGTTTCTGGAGTCACATTTTTGGCCAATATGTAACTTTTGCCTATTCTGGGTTCGTCTTAAAAATCTCAACCTTTAAACCCTTGAAAGTATCCATTTTTAAAGGTTGATGCCATTGCCTTCTGAAAAATGTCGATGGAAGTGTGGAGGAGAAGAGAAGGCTTCCTGTCTAAGGATAACAAAGCTACAAATGAATGTTCCCCAAAGGGCCGGCTGTGTTCATTTTGTACTGAAATGTCCATACAGGCTGATTCTGAAACACACTCGAGTGTTGTGGGTAATAGATGTCAAAAAATAAAACTCAGGCACACGCTATGTTACTTTTTAAGGGAAAAAAGTGGGGGGAAATCAAAGGGTTTAACAATTTTATTCATTGGCTTACATTCAGCGACTCCGAAAATTTGGCCACTACTCAGGTTTGCAAATTTCTATGGAAAATGAACTGTGTTTGGCAAGCTCAACGAAATATGAGGCTGATAAAAAAAATGTTTCATGCTTTCTCAAGACCTTATGCCACTAACTGTGTGGGATTGGAAAAACTGTTTAAATGTCAATTTAAATACTGTAAATAAATGATTTTCTATACCCATATGAATTAATATAATTCTGTTGATTTCAGGCCATAACTTGAACTAAAGTTTCTTTGAATTTTGATGAGGAAATGTTTCACACACACACAACACAAACTTCAGATTAAGTAGTTTAGTTCGGTAGAGTTATGTTTCAGAGTCAGAAATGTTAATGCAATACTTTATTTTACACTATGGAGAACTGACTGAAAATTCGATTGACACTAAGGTTTTTACAAAGCAGGTCTTGAACTAAAAATAATTAGACCAAAAGAGATAAAAATATTATTGTAACAGCCCAAGCCATTATACAAAAAAACATGGTGGTAAATCCCATTGCAAAGTTCAAGACTCTCAAATACTATCTCCAAACTAATCATCTTTGTGTTTTATGGAGCCAACTATCCAGCTGCCTTCTTGACCCTTCTACCTGGTGTCTCAGGGTCGTCTCAAACTTCCCTTATCCACTAGTGAACTCTTGACTTTCTCTTCTGGCAAATGTTTTGGTATCCTAGCCTCCTACATCTTTAGAGGTGTTTACAAAGCATTTATCACAATGCCTGCCTGGTATGCAGCACTTGCTTAATCAATGTTGTTGTGGATGATGATGATGATGATTATTATTATTAAATAATGATTACTTTTATCCACCCAGTTAGTTGAGCCAGGAACTAAGTCATTTTCTTTATTCTCCTCTTCACTGCATGTTCTACTTTTAATCTATTACCAACTTCTGTCAACTCTGCATCCAAAATAAATCAGGAATCTGACCCCTCCTCTCCTTCTTTACTTTCATCACTCCAATTCCAGCCCCCATCATATTTCTCCCAAACAAATTTAGCAGCCTTCCAGACAACCTAGCCATCTGCTTTTGTCCTTACTCAATTTGTTCATGGGGGAAATAACAGTAATCTTCTTAAAGACAATTCTTCATTTTGAGACATATATAGAGCATATCACATATTTATTAAATCTGCTAAACAACTTTAAGAGGTAGGTACTGTTATTACTTCCATTTTACAATGGGGAACTGAGTGAAGAGAGGTTAGAACATGCTCAAATTTATTCCGCCTCTAAGAGGCAAAGCCAGAATTCCTGCCTGGGTAGTCTGGCTCGAGTTATGTGTTCAACTGCTACACAAAGTACCACACCATATCCAACCTTAAAAAAATAACAACAAACAAGCAAGCAAAGATCATCAATGGGCTTCCATTGCACTTAGAATAAAATCCATCCACATAGAACTTGCCTATATCAAAGGGTCTGGACCAACTTCCTTAGCCTCACCTTTCATGCCTCCTCTCTTTCCTCCTGTTCTTCAAACACTCATGGACAAGGCAAGCTGGGTCCTGATTAGGGGTTTCTGTCTGTGCTGTTTCCTTTGCTTGAACTGCTTTCCTAAGGTGTCAGTCACAAGGCTGGCTCCTCCTTTTTCTGGTCTCTGCTTAAATATCATCTGCTCAAAAAGCCTTCCTTGACTTCCCCAATCTGGTGTTAATGTTTCCTGGCTTCTTGATCTCAACACACTGTTGATTTTCTTCTTAGCACTTACCTCAACCTGTAATTGATTTTACTTGTTTGTGCATTTGTCTATTGGCTGCCTCTCTTACTGGGCTGGAGGCTTCACAATTAGAAAGATTGTTTATCACTGTATTTTTATAAACTAGCATCATGCTAAGATGCTAGGTTTAGGTGATAAGAATTTTTATAAATGATTGAAGGAAGACAAGTATGCTTTGATGATATGAAGCATCCTCAAATAGACCTTAGATTCTCCAAGTGTGGGCAAAAGATCAAATACAGAATTACCTGGGGTTACTTTTTTTTAAATTTTCTTATTGTTATACTTTCAGTTTTAGGGTACAAGTGCACAATGTGCAGGTTAGTTACATATGTATACATGTGCCATGCTGGTGCACTGCACCCATTAACTCGTCATTTAGCATTAGGTATATCTCCTAATGCTATCCCTCCTCCCTCCCCCCACCCTACAACAGTCCCCAGAGTGTGATGTTCCCCTTCCTGTGTCCATGTGTTCTCATTGTTCAATTCCCACCTATGAGAACATGCGGTGTTTGGTTTCTCGTCCTTGCGAGAGTTTACTGAGAATGATGATTTCCAATTTCATCCATGTCCCTACAAAGGACATGAACTCATCATTTTTTATGGCTGCATAGTATTCCATGGTGTATGTGTGCCACATTTTCTTAATCCAGTCTATCATTGTTGGACATTTGGGTTGGTTCCAAGTCTTTGCTACTGTGAATAGTGCCGCAATAAACATACGTGTGCATGTGTCTTTATAGCAGCATGATTTATAGTCCTTTGGGTATATACCCAGTAACGGGATGGCTGGGTCAAATGGTATTTCTAGTTCTAGATCCCTGAGGAATCGCCACACTGACTTCCACAAGGGTTGAACTAGTTTACAGTCCCACCAACAGTGTAAAAGTGTTCCTATTTCTCCACATCCTCTCCAGCACCTGTTGTTTCCTGACTTTTTAATGATTGCCATTCTAACTGGTGTGAGATGGTATCTCATTGTGGTTTTGATTTGCATTTCTCTGATGGCCAGTGATGGTGAGCATTTTTTCATGTGTTTTTTGGCTGCATAAAAGTCTTCTTTTGAGAAGTGTCTGTTCAGGTCCTTCGCCCACTTTTTGATGGGGTTGTTTGTTTTTTTCTTGTAAATTTGTTGGAGTTCATTGTAGATTCTGGATATTAGCCCTTTGTCAGATGAGTAGGTTGTGAAAATTTTCTCCCATTTTGTAGGTTGCCTGTTCACTCTGATGGTAGTTTCTTTTGCTGTGCAGAAGCTCTTGAGTTTAATTAGATCCCATTTGTCAATTTTGGCTTTTGTTGCCATTGCTTTTGGTGTTTTAGACATGAAATCCTTGCCCATGCCTATGTCCTGAATGGTAATGCCTAGGTTTTCTTCTAGGGTTGTTATGGTTTTCGGTCTAACATTTAAGTCTTTAATCCATCTTGAATTAATTTTTCTATAAGGTGTAAGGAAGGGATCCAGTTTCAGCTTTCTCCATATGGCTAGCCAGTTTTCCCAGCACCATTTATTAAATAGGGAATCCTTTCCCCATTGCTTGTTTTTCTCAGGTTTATAGTTGTAGATATGTGGCGTTATTTCTGAGGGCTCTGTTCTGTTCCATTGATCTATATCTCTGTTTTGGTACCAGTACCATGCTGTTTTGGTTACTGTAGCCTTGTAGTATAGTTTGAAGTCAGGTAGCGTGATGCCTCCAGCTTTGTTCTTTTGGCTTAGGATTGACTTGGTGATGCGGGCTCTTTTTTGGTTCCATATGAACTTTAAAGTAGTTTCTTCCAATTCTGTGAAGAAAGTCCTTGGTAGCTTGATGGGGATGGCATTGAATCTATAAATTACCTTGGGCAGAATGGCCATTTTCATGATGTTGATTCTTCCTACCCATGAGCATGGAATGTTCTTCCATTTGTTTGTATCCTCTTTTATTTCATTGAGCAGTGGTTTGTAGTTCTCCTTGAAGAGGTCCTTCACATCCCTTGTAAGTTGGATTCCTAAGTATTTTATTCTCTTTTAAGCAACTGTGAATGGGAGTTCACTCATGATTTGGCTCTCTGTTTGTCTGTTATTGGTGTATAAGAATGCTTGTGATTTTTGTACATTGATTTTGTATCCTGAGACTTTGCTGAAGTTGCTCATCAGCTTAAGGAGATTTTGGGCTGAGACGATGGGGTTTTCTAGATATACAATCATGTCGTCTGCAAACAGGGACAATTTGATTTCCTCTTTTCCTAATTGAATACCCTTTATTTCCTTCTCCTGCCTGATTGCCCTGGCCAGAACTTCCAACACTATGTTGAATAGGAGTGGTGAGAGAGGGCATCCCTACCTTGTGCCAGTTTTCAAAGGGAAGGCTTCCAGTTTTTGCCCATTCAGTATGATATTGGCTGTGGGTTTGTCATAGATAGCTCTTATTATTTTGAGATATGTGCTATCAATACCTAATTTATTGAGAGTTTTTAGCATGAAGGGTTGTTGAATTTTGTCAAAGGCCTTCTCTGCATCTATTGAGATAATCATGTGTTTTTTGTCTTTGGTTCTGTTTATATGCTGGATTACATTTATCGATTTGTGTATATTGAACCAGCCTTGCATCCCAGGGATGAAGCCCACTTGATCATGGTGGATAAGCTTTTTGATGTGCTGCTGGATTCGGTTTGCCAGTATTTTATTGAGGATTTTTGCATCAATGTTCAAGGATATTGGTCTAAAATTCTCTTTTTTGGTTGTGTCTCTGCCCGGCTTTGGTATCAGGATGATGCTGGCCTCATAAAATGAGTTAGGGAGGATTCCCTCTTTTTCTATTGATTGGAATAGTTTCAGAAGGAATGGTACCAGTTCCTCCTTGTACCTCTGGTAGAATTCAGCTGTGAATCCATCTGGTCCTGGACTCTTTTTGGTTGGTAAGCTATTGATTATTGCCACAATTTCAGAGCCTGTTATTGGTCTATTCAGAGATTCAACTTCTTCCTGGTTTAGTCTTGGGAGGGTGTATGTGTCGAGGAATTCATCCATTTCTTCTAGATTTTCTAGTTTATTTGCGTAGAGGTGTTTGTAGTATTCTCTGATAGTAGTTTGTATTTCTGTGGGATCGGCGGTGATATCCCCTTTATCATTTTTTATTGCGTCTATTTGATTCTTCTTTTTTTCTTTATTAGTCTTGCTAGCGGTCTATCAGTTTTGTTGATCCTTTCAAAAAACCAGCTCCTGGATTCATTAATTTTTTGAAGGGTTTTTTGTGTCTCTATTTCCTTCAGTTCTGCTCTGATCTTAGTTATTTCTTGCCTTCTGCTAGCTTTTGAATGTGTTTGCTCTTGCTTTTCTAGTTCTTTTAATTGTGATGTTAGGGTGTCAATTTTGGATCTTTCCTGCTTTCTCTTGTGGGCATTTAGTGGTATAAATTTCCCTCTACACACTGCTTTGAATGTGTCCTAGAGATTCTGGTACGTTGTGTCTTTGTTCTCGTTGGTTTCAAAGAACATCTTCATTTCTGCCTTCATTTCGTTATGTACCCAGTAGTCATTCAGGAGCAGGTTGTTCAGTTTCCATGTAGTTGAGCGGTTTTGAGTGAGTTCCTTAATCCTGAGTTCTAGTTTGATTGCACTGTGGTCTGAGAGACAGTTTGTTATAATTTCTGTTCTTTTAGATTTGCTGAGGAGAGCTTTACTTCCAACTATGTGGTCAATTTTGGAATAGGTGTGGTGTGGTGCTGAAAAAAATGTATATTCTGTTGACTTGGGGCGGAGAGTTCTGTAGATGTCAATTAGGTCTGCTTGGTGCAGAGCTGAGTTCAATTCCTGCGTATCCTTGTTAACTTTCTTCTCGTTGATCTGTCTAATGTTGATAGTGGGGTGTTCAAGTCTCCCATTATTATTGTGTGGGAGTCTAAGTCTCTTTGTAGGTCACTCAGGACTTGCTTTATGAATCTGCGTGCTCCTATATTGGGTGCATATATATTTAGGATAGTTAGCTCTTCTTGTTGAATTGATCCCTTTACCATTATTTAATGGCCTTCTTTGTCTCCTTTGATCTTTGTTGGTTTAAAGTCTGTTTTATCAGAGACTAGGATTGCAACCCCTGCCTTTTTTTGTTTTCCATTTGCTTGGTAGATCTTCCTCCATCCTTTTATTTTGAGCCTATGTGTGTCTCTGCACGTGAGATGGGTTTTCTGAATACAGCACACTGATGGGTCTTGACTCTTTATCCAATTTGCCAGTCTGTGTCTTTTAATTGGAGCATTTAGTCCATTTACATTCAAAGTTAATATTGTTATGTGTGAGTTTGATCCTGTCATTATGATGTTAGCTGGTCATTTTGCTCGTTAGTTGATACGGTTTCTTCCTAGCCTCGATGGTCTTTACAGTTTGGCATGATTTTGCAGTGGCTGGTACCAGTTGTCCCTTTCCATGTTTAGTACTTTCTTCAGGAGCTCTTTTAGGGCAGGCCTGGTGGTGACAAAATCTCTCAGCATTTGCTTGTCTGTAAAGTATTTTATTTCTCCTTCACTTGTGAAGCTTAGTTTGGCTGGATATGAAATTCTGGGTTGAAAATTCTTTTCTTTAAGAATGTTGAATATTGGCCCCCACTCTCTTCTGGCTTGTAGAGTTTCTGCCGAGAGTTCCGCTGTTAGTCTGATGGGCTTCCCTTTGTGGGTAACCCGACCTTTCTCTCTGGCTGCCCTTAACATTTTTTCCTTCATCTCATCTTTGGTGAATCTGACAATTATGTGTCTTGGAGTTGCTCTTCTCGAGGAGTATCTTTGTGGTGTTCTCTGTATTTCCTGAATCTGAATGTCGGCCTGCCTTGCTAGATTGGGGAAGTTCTCCTGGATAATATCCTGCAGAGTGTTTTCCAACTTGGTTCCATTCTTCCTGTCACTTTCAGGTACACCAATCAGACGTAGATTTGGTCTTTTCACATAGTCCCATATTTCTTGGAGGCTTTGTTCGTTTCTTTTTATTCTTTTTTCTCTAAACTTCCCTTCTCACTTCATTTCATTCATTTCATCTTCCATCACTGATACCCTTTCTTCCAGTTGGTCGCATCAGCTCCTGAGGCTTCTGCATTCTTCACATAGTTCTCGAGCCTTGGCTTTCAGCTCCATCAGCTCCTTTAAGCACTTCTCTGTATTGGTTATTCTAGTTATACATTTGTCTAAATTTTTTTCAAAGTTTTTAACTTCTTTGCCTTTGGTTTGAATTTCCTCCTGTAGCTCAGAGTAGTTTGATCGTCTGAAGCTTTCTTCTCTCAAGTCATCAAAGTCATTCTCTGTCCAGCTTTGTTCCGTTGCTGGTAAGGGGCTGCATTCCTTTGGAGGAGGAGAGGTGCTCTGCTTTTTAGCGTTTCCAGTTTTTCTGCTCTGTTTTTTCCCCATCTTTGTGGTTTTATCTCCTTTTGGTCTTTGATGATGGTGATGTACAGATGGGTTTTTGGTGTAGATGTCTTTTCTGTTTGTTAGTTTTCCTTCTAACAGACAGGACCCTCAGTTGCAGGTCTGTTGGAGTTTGCTAGAGGTCCACTCCAGACCTGTTTGCCTGGGTAACAGCAGCGGTGCCTGCAGAACAGCGGATTTTTGTGAACCGCGAATGCTGCTGTCTGATCGTTCCTCTGGAAGTTTTGTCTCAGAGGAGTACCCGGCCGTGTGAGGTGTCAGTCTGCCCCTACTGGGGGGTGCCTCCCAGTTAGGCTGCTCGGGGGTCAGGGGTCAGGGACCCACTTGAGGAGGCAGTCTGCCCGTTCTCAGATCTCCAGCTGGGTGCTGGGAGAACCACTGCTCTCTTCAAAGCTGTCACACAGGGACATTTAAGTCTGCAGAGGTTACTGCTGTCTTTTTGTTTGTCTGTGCCCTGCCCCAAGAGGTGGAGCCTACAGAGGCAGGCAGGCCTCCTTGAGCTGTGGTGGGCTCCACCCAGTTTGAGCTTCCTGGCTGCTTTGTTTACCTAAGCAAGCCTGGGCAATGGCCGGCGCCCCTCCCCCAGCCTCGCTGCTGCCTTGCAGTTTAATCTCAGACTGCTGTGCTAGCAAGCAGTGAGACTCCGTGGGCATAGGACCCTCCAAGCCAGGTGCGGGATATAATCTCCTGGTGCGCCGTTTTTTAACCCCGTCGGAAAAGTGCAGTATTTGGGTGGGAGTGACTTGATTTTCCAGGTGCGGTCTGTCACCCCTTTCTTTGACTAGGAAAGGGAACTCTCTGACCCCTTGCGCTTCCCGAGTGAGGCAATGCCTCGCCCTGCTTCGGCTCGCGCATGGTGCGCTGCACCCACTGTCCTGCGCCCACTGTCTGGCACTCCCTAGTGAGATGAACCCGGTACCTCAGATGGAAATGCAGAAATCACCCGTCTTCTGCATCGCTCATGCTGGGAGCTGTGGACCGGAGCTGTTCCTATTTGGCCATCTTGGCTCAAGACCCACCTGGGGTTACTTTTTGTTAAAAGTGAGTTCCAGGAGCTCTGAGCTATTTTAAGCACTTACTTTTGAGGTTCATCTCCTTGTATTATCAAGAATTTTTACAATTTTGATTTTGACATGATTTGGCAATAAGTAATTCATTGGATTCTCGTTTGGCTGTGACTTTTTAAGTAATTATTGTGCGTGTTCAGGAATACTTCTAAAGAGAACAAAACGTACATTACAAATTGTTTTTACATGTGATGAGATTGTTAAAAATACTAATTGACAATGAAATTGGTACTTGCTATGTTTTTAGATATATAGGTGAGTATTTACATCATTACTTTGGGAGTCAATAATTTCCTTTTCAGCTTGCAGAAATTTATATGAGCTCCTGAACAGCTTGTGGATCCTCTGCCCTGTAATCAGATAATGGTGTGGGATGGATGAAATGGACCAGCTGGAGTCCAGTCCCAAATTGATCATAACAGAACTTCTGAGGTCAAGGAATCCACATTTTAAGAAACTTTCCAAGAAACTCTTATGCAAAATAAAAATTGAAAACTATTTTTCTCATAGCTAGATTTATGTATGTTATTTTAGAAAAATTTGCAATAGATATCCAGTGTTCACTCTTTAAATTTGTGGTTGAATTCTGAGAAATTCAAGATAATGTCCCACAAAAAGGGAAAACATTTTGCTAAGGATAATGGCCTCCACCTCCATCCATGTCCCTGCAAAAGATATGATCTCATTCTTTTTTATGGCTGCATGGTATTCCATGGTATATATCCTTAGCAAACTAACACAGGAACAGAAAACTAAATATTGCATGTTCTGACTTATAAGTGGGAGCTAAATGATGAGAACACATGGACACATGGAGGGGAACAACACACACTGGGGACCTCTCAGAAGGTAGAGGGCGGGAGGAGGGAGAGGAACAGGAAAAATAACTAATGGGCACTAGGATTAATACCCGGGTGAGGAAATAATCTGTACAACAAAACCCCATGATACAAGTTTACCTATGTAACAAACCTGCACATGTACCCTTGAACTTAAAAGTTAAAAAAGAGAAAACATAAAAACATTGATAAGATCACCAAGTGTCCATAAATGCAAATTATCAATAATCATTCTGGTGAAATAAATCATCTCTGAAAAATATCTTTTGTTAGCCTGCATGTACAGATTAAGAGAAAAGGACAGGCATTTCTCACCCTGGAGGGGCAGGATGAACCATTTGCCCAGATGGGGGAAAAAAAAAAAGCAAGGTAAGTTCCTTAGCCCATAGCTTGGCTATGTTTTAGATTAGCTGACCCCAGCCATTTTTGGCACCAGGGACCGGTTTTGTGGAAGACAATTTTTCCACAGACAGTGCAGCGGGGATGGTTTCGGCATGAAACTGTTCCACTTCAGATAATCAGGCATTAGTTAGATTCTCATAAGGAGCTTGCAACCAAGGTCCCTCACCTGCGCAGTTCACAATAGAGTTCGCGCTCTTATGAGACTCTAATGAATGCCATCACTGATCTGACGGGCGGCGGAGCACAGGCAGTAATGCTCACTCGATCGCCGCTCACCTCCTGCTGTGCGGTCCCATTCTTTTATTTATTTATTTATTTATTTATTTATTATTATACTTTAGGTTTTAGGGTACATGTGCGCAATGTGCAGGTTAGTTACATATGGATACGTGTGCCATGCTGGTGCGCTGCACCCACCAACTCGTCATCTAGCATTAGGTATATCTCCTAAAGCTATCCCTCCCCCCTCCCCCCACCCCACAACAGTCCCCGGTATGTGATGTTCCCCTTCCTGTGTCCATGTGTTCTCATTGTTCAATTCACACCTATGAGTGAGAACATGCGGTGTTTGGTTTTTTGTCCTTGCGATAGTTTACTGAGAATGATGATTTCCAATTTCATCCATGTCCCTACAAAGGACATGAACTCATCATTTTTTATGGCTGCATAGTATTCTATGGTGTATATGTGCCACATTTTCTTAATCAAGTCTAACATTGTTGGACATTTGGGTTGGTTCCAAGTCTTTGCTATTGTGAATAATGCCGCAGTAAACATACGTGTGCATGTGTCTTTATAGCAGCATGATTTATAGTCCTTTGGGTATATACCCAGTAATGGGATGGCTGGGTCGAATGGTATTTCTAGTTCTAGATCCCTGAGGAATCGCCACACTGACTTCCACAATGGTTGAACTAGTTTACAGTCCCACCAACAGTGTAAAAGTGTTCCTATTTCTCCACATCCTCTCCAGCACCTGTTGTTTCCTGACTTTTTAATGATTGCCATTCTAACTGGTGTGAGATGGTATCTCATTGTGGTTTTGATTTGCATTTCTCTGATGGCCAGTGATGGTGAGCATTTTTTCATTCTTAATAGTGCATGGACTGGTACTGATCTGCGGCACGGGGGTCGGGAACCCCTGTTTTAGATGATAAGTGGATAATGTTAAGAAAATTAATAATTGACGGCAGGAAGAGGCTTCCTGGCTTGCTCAAAAAACGAAGAAGGCTGTTTTTTCTCTTTTAAGGAAAGATACCCAAGTTCCAGAATTTGAAAGAGTTTAAGTTAAAAACAAAAACAAAACAACCAGCCATGTTTTTGATGTCAATTAACAAATGTGACAATAAGCTTTGTGGATGCCACAGTCTTTTGAGTGTCTATCACCTCTCTGAATGTAACATAATGTTGGAATTCACCATGGCTCTGTTCTTGGATCTCCTTTATTTTTCATCTGCAATTCCTCTTTGGTGATTTTAACCAATCTTATATCTTTAAATGACATCTATGCACTGATAGTTACCTAGTTTATATCTCCAACTAGGACATTTATTTCTTGAATTCCCTGAGTTCTTCAACTTCTTCTCAATGTTCTTCTCTATAGTGTTCCCCATCTAAGTCAATAGCAACTCAATTTTTCCAGTAGATCAGGCCAAAACTTCTACTCTCTATCACAAATGGGTCTATTTCACAATCCATAGTCAATCTGTCAGTAAATCTTGTTGGCTGTACCTTCAAAATATGTCAGAATCTGACCTCTTCTCATAATTTCAATGGTTCCATCTTGGTCCAAGCTAACATCATCTCTCACTTGGATTGCTGAATGACTCAGTAAAGACATAGGTTCTGCAAAGCCCTTCTTTAAAGTAGTCATCTCTCCTGGGTGAAGGTAATTTCTCTTGGGAAAATCCAGATTGTCAATAAGCCACTTCCAGTCATATCCTTTTCTAGAAAGATATTAATGCAGATAACCCAGAAAAAAATACAGGTGAACAAACACTTCCCCAAATCCCACAGAAAGGTTTGGAGAGTATGTTTATTCTTTAGCAGTTCACAGGATTTTAAAAAAATTAACAAATAAAAATTGTGCATATTTATTGTGTACAAGATGATGTCCTGACATGCATATACAATTGTGAAATGGCTTCATTGAGCTAATTAACATATGCATTACCTACATAGCTATCACTTTTTGTGGTGAGAGTACTTAAAATCTACACTGTTAGTGATTTTCAAAATAAAATACATTGCTATTAATTATAGTAGCCATGTTGTACAATAGATCTCTTGAATTTATTCCTTTTGTCTAAGTAAAATGTTGTATCCTTTGACCAACATCTCTCCAACCCTCAGCCCCACCATTTTAGTTCTGGAAAGCACCATTTTAGTCTCTGCATCTATGAGTTCAACTTTTTTAGATTCCACATGTAAGTGAGAAAGTGCAGTATTTGTCTTTGCTTTCTGTGCCTGGCTTATTTCATTTAACACAATGTCCTCCAGATTCATCCATGTTGTTGCAAATAACAGGAATTCCTTCTTTTTTAGGGCTGAATAGTAATGATGCCTGAATTCCCCTCTCTTGCTAATAACAAAATAGTACTATTATATGATGGGTATTTATTGTTCTGGTAGACCGTGTATAGCATGGACATTCCACATGCATTTTGGGGCTCAGTGAGCTGATCTTGGTAATACTGTTCCCCACCCACGATTGATCTCAGAACCCAGGCCTGAAGCCTTCTATACTATAGGCAGCAGCATGTGAGGGAAATGTGGCCAGAAGCCTTTGGAAATCTTTCCTAGAATGTAAGTGAGAGTTATAGGCAAAGGAAACCTTTCTTCTATGCCAGAGTTACTCAGCACTATTGACATTTTGGATTGGATCATTCTCTCTTGTGGGGCTGTCCTGCACACCGAAGATGTTTAGAAGCATCCCTGGCTTTTACTCACTTGATGCCAGTAGCACCTCTCCACTTGTGACAACCAAAAATGTTTCCCAACTTTGCCAGATGTCTCCTGGGGTGGTCACCCACAGGTGAGAAACACTAGCTTAGACATCGTCATATTTATCCCCAAACTGCCACAGGTTCTCTTGCTATCAGCCTAGAGGTGACACTTAGAGGGACATAAAATGAAGAGCACTGCAGGAAAAAGGTCAAGTCACTGGATGAAACCCAACATACTTATGGATTTTGGTGACATGAGACTCTAAAATTCCTAATTATTTAAGGTGGTTTAAATGGATTTTGCCTTTATTATAAGCCAAGGGCATCAAAGTGTTCCAAGGTCCAGAATCACAGGCCACTGTACATTGCTTTCTTCCAGGGCATCATACTGCTTGGAGAAATGACCCCGGCCCCACCTTAGAGCAGGATTCCATAGTGCAGCTTTACATGAAGGACGGCAAGTAGAATGGCTCATTTTTCCATTTCATAATTATTGCTTATACACTCTTGTTATGGAATTACAGAATTTTAGAGCAGGAAGGAATTTTAGGGACGGAGAATTAAGCTAAAACCAATGTCTATGTTTATCTTCAAAGGAAGGCCTTCAAAAGAGGATCAAGCCCTGTGCCTCCAAATATTAGGGAAAGTGCCATTATCCATTTCAAAACACATCCTGAGCATGACAAGTCATATTACATCTTGTGTTAAAAGCAAAAGGAAATATTTTCTTATAGCCACATACCCTTAAATATTCCCTTCTCCATAAATGGAAATTCTATTTGGTTTTAACGTCTACATCAATTATCTATTTACAGCAGACTTCCTGTCATTTCCAAAAGCAGAGTTGTCATTTAATTCTACTATCCAGCAATATTGCTTTTAATGTGAAAAATGATGAAAAGATACAGCTGGCATAATTGCTGGCCTCTAAGTTCATAGCATAGTGGGGAAAGGAAGAAGATAAAAAATACAATCAATTTATTTTACTGTTTTATATATATACATATAAATCTGCATTATCTTTGCTTATAACAGCAATTTGAGCTTACAACTAATATAATCAGAAATATAAAAATAAGCAAATGAGTAAAATTAAAATCATCCATAATCCCACAATCATTGATTATGTCTTAATGATTATCCCCTATATTTTTTGCATATTGAAATTTTCTTCTCAGAAAGTATCATATTATTTTGCAATCTACTATATTTAAAACATCCCCTTTTATCAGATATTTAGCTGTTACTTATTCATCCCCATTGTAAACAGTGCTGCATATGAATAGTTGGCTGAAATTATGAGGTTGGTACAAAAGTAATTACGGTTTTTGCCATTACTTTCCATGGCAAAACCGCAATTACTTCTGCACCAATCTAAATAAATTATATATGCTTAGAAAGAAAAATGGAAGGATAAAACACAAATGAAGAAATTCTGAAAAATGGACCAAGATGTAGGATATTGTTGGCTTCAAAATCCTGTGAGGATTCAACTGTTGATCCAATCCCCAAAGCAATCAGATCTACCAATGGATAAGAACCAGGGCAGACAGCAGCTGCCAAGAAGACAGAGGGGAGGGAAGAGAAAACCAGTTTTGCAGTGAAGGAAACCACCCAGGTGGCAGACTTGATGGAACAAACACTTTAAGTGAACCTAATGCAAAATGGTTCAACAAATGGACCACTAGTAGATTTTCTCAGTTTATAAGTGATAGAGCCATTGCCTAGAGAAAAGAACAGCTTTTATTCAATCATATAATAAGTAAAAGGAAATAATTTGCTCCTCTATAAAAGTCCTGTGATGGCAACTCCACATTTCTATCTATCTATCTATCTATATATCTCTCTCAAAATATCTGTATTTATATCTGTATTTGTATTCATATCTGTGTTTATACACATACCTATACTTGTACTTATATATGTATGTGTCATTGTACCCACATATCTTGCCAGCCATCCAACCATCCATCCATCTACATAGAAGTGCTTCTTAAACTGGAGTATGCATCAGAATCCTCTGGAGGGCTTGTTAAAACACAGATTACTGGGCTCCATCCCCAGAGTTTCTGATTCAGTAGGTCTTCAACAGGGCCCGAGAATTTGCATTTCTAATGTTTCAGGGTGATGCAGCTGCTGATGGTTCCGGGATCACACTTTGAGAACTGCTGCTTACACCTGTACCCCTCTCATTCTCTCTATCTCATTACCAAACTCCAATTTAATGAACATACAGTTACCCTCACATACTTTGATTCATTATCAATTGTCAATATACATCACAGTGTTAAATACTACACAAAATAGATATTATGCTGATTTCAAATTTCTCTCCCCTTAATTTTATAATAAAATTATAAGATACAAAAATTATTACCATGTGTATTTTTCCTCCCAGGAGAATAGTTAAATCGTGGTACATTTCTTGCTTTTACTTGGTTTTCACTGCCTTTGGCTTCTAACTTGATGTATTTACATCTTAATGATTCAGATTTATTTTCCAAACAGTGAGATGAAACAGGGACAACTCAAAGGCAGCTTCATTTTGAAATTGGCCAGGCTTTTGTAAACAAACCCTTGACAGAGCAATTTCTAATTCTCTAAACAGCTGTGGGGGGGGGGGGGGGAGGGAATATCACACAGAAAAGCAGATGTTATTCTCGTAACTTCTTTTTTCCAGGTCTACAATCATCATCTACAGCACTGGATCCACCATATCACTTCAGGTAAATTTTGACTTTGCTAGGTTTCAACCACATTACTCACATTGGAGATGTGAGTCAAAGAATAAAGCTTCTCAGAGACAGCTCTGTGGATGCCTCTTCATGTTAGGTTGACAGCTTTTGATTTAAGGGTTCTGTTAGCTCATGACTGCAGCATGCAATAGGAACACAGTCCCTCAGATGCCAACCCTAACCTAAATAAAAGCTAGACCTGCATCTCCTCAGGGTCAAGTTAAAGAATATGGGCTGTGCTGTCTCAGACCTCAGCAGCTACCAATTAGTGGGAGACAAGACATGTATAAAAGGAAATTTAATTGGTAATTTTAATGGATAAACAGCTGCAGGGTTGAGAGAAAGAGAGGTCACTTGTGCTGGTGGAGTTGGGGAAAGTTTCATATTCCATGCATTCAGATCTTGAGAAACAAAGGTTGTATCTCCAGAAAGCAAAAGGCGGACATTGAAAAGGGAAGCAAATCTTTACAGATGAAGTCACAGCAAAGACAATCTGGAGCCAGGAATTAACATGTGACAAGAGAGGGAATAATCCCAGGGATGATGAATTTCACTACTGAAATGATTATAAATTACAGCCACCTACAACCTATTGTGAATGGCTTTTATGGTATCAGAACAGAATAGTTAAAGGAATAGGAAAAAAACTTGTGCCCTAATGAAGAAAAGGAAGATGTGTGTTTTGCTCAATTCAAAGAAAATATCTCTTTATACACACACACACACACACACACACACACACACACACACACACACACACAGGTGTATAATAAACACACACACATATATAAACGCACACACATATATGTGTGTATATATATATATACACATACACCTACATATACACACATGCATACACACACTCAGACCTTATGGAATAATTCCAATTATATATAAGGTCTCCTTGTTCCCATTAAACATTCAAAATGCCCCTAGTTGCAAATACTTCAGCAAATAGTCACTGAATAAAAGATATAGTCAGCCAACATTGAAATAAAGCTGTTACTACAAAGAAAAATATTTTGCAAAAGAGACAACTCATGGACTGCTACAATACAAAAGCCTGCATTTTAAGAGCCATAACTGTATATGCATATAAGTGGTGTTTTTAATGTTAAATACATGTTCAATATTTATTACTTTTTGTAAATTGTGCCATGAAGGAAATTTACTGGAAGAAACAAAATAGGAGAAATGGTAACCATTTCTAAGTGTTTTCTAATGTAACAATTTGGCCTGTAGTTCTAATTTATTTAAAAATTTGTTCAATTGGGCCCAAATTTAGTTGCAAAATGATATTTTGATGTAAAAGTTAGTATAAAAAGCAGGAAAAGTGAACATTTTTCAAAATAAGTACCTTTTCTAAAAATAGTAATATTTTGAATATAAAAATAGTGCAATAAATGCTACTCACAAGTAATTTCTCAATAAAATGAATGATTGAATAAAATAATACATCTAAATTTGCTGGCTCTCAGATCTGAGCTCCCAGAACTTCAACAGCCACACACATATACGCACACATTTTCAAATTCAATGTTATCCTATTAAAAATAAGCCTGTGTTAAAAGAAGTTGTAACTGTCCATCACACCAAAAATGCAGAGTTTAGCCACAGCCATTATAGCAATTTTCATATTATTCAAAAAGAAAAGATTCTAAAAAGTACAAATAAAGCACAAAGCAGATATTCAAAACAAGTCTGCATCAAAAATTCAAAAACATTTGCCACAGGAATGGCGCACTCTCATCATTAATTTACACCTACTATGTACCCACAAACATTAAAAATTAAAACAAATTAAAAATAAAAAAGAAACTGATCATAAATATTACAGCTGCCAGTTTCCTGGTGAGAAATCTTTGTGAAGAAATTGCAGTTAAAGTGGCACTCTGGAAAATGAGATAAAGGGACAATTAAGAGATTATCTTTTCTTTCTGCTGTGATGTGACATATGTAAGTAAGACTGTTGGCATACCCACAGATATAGTGATGCAAGTTAACATTTGCAAAATGTCCCAAATCTGAAGAACATCTCAAGAACATCACTGGAGAATAAAGAAAACATTTTATTGATCATCTCTACAGTACAGAGTTTCTCAATCTTGGCATTCTTGCTATTTGGGTGAGATCACTCGTTTTTGTGGTGAGTGTTGCTGTCCTCTAAACTGTGGGATGTTTAGCAGCATCCTTGGCCAGTAGCAAATCACCCCTCCCAAATGTGACCACAAAAGTCTCCAGACATTGGCAAATGTGTCCTGGGGGGAGATGCAAAATTCCCCCAGTGAAAAACACTGATAGCATACTTTTTTTTTTTTTTTTTTTTTTTCTTGAGACAGAGTTTCACTCTTGTTGTCCAGGCTGGAGTGCAATGGCATGATCTCAGCTCACTGCAACCTCTGCCTCCCAGATTCAAGCAATTCTCCTGCCTCAGCCTCCCAAGTAGCTGGGATTACAGGCATGCGCCACCATGCCTGGCTAATTTTTTGTATTTTTAGTAGAGATGGGGTTTCACCATGTTGGCCAGGCTGGTTTTGAACTCCTGACCTCAGGTGATCCACCTGCCTTGGCCTCCCAAGATAGCATACATTCACATAAACTTATTTGATCAATTGATGTGGTAAATAGGATAAAATTGTCCACAATGTTATATTCATACAGAACTCATTCTGTGAATTTTGCCTAAGTGTTGTATGTACACATTTTTTTCATATTTAAGCACAATAGATTGACAAATCTGGAGTGACTGTTTCTTAGGTATAAACATTTTTAAACTCTACTAGAATGCTTCTGCTGATTATATTAAAATTTCAAGGATTCTCACCCAGAAGTTGTGATTTGGGGTTTAACTCAAAATGTTATCACTGCTTTACATGATGTAACTTATATTATATTTTGGATAAAGGAAAACAATCTGTTTCTGCTGTTTGAATAGAAGCTCCAAGTAATATTGCTAAGCATAGTATACCCTGAAATTCTGAAGGTTTTGATATTAGTTATCAGAAATACCTTAGATGAATATGAATGGTTTGTAACAATTATTCAGGAATGAGCTGGAAAAACTTCTCCCTGGAGAGAACTGGCAATAATGTGGAATATTACAGAAATACTTAATTATAAAAACCATATAAGTCATACTTTTGTCCTTAAAACTTATCTTAGTCGAACATGCTAGTAAAATGAACAAAGAGAAAGTATGAGGGGACTTCAAAAAGTTCATAGAAAATATGCATTATGAAAGAACTATACAAAAATTTCAAATGTATATTACACCAAAATAAATTCTTACTAACTTGTTATAACCTACCTTAACAAGATCTAGTTTGAGGCACTAAGAAAGATAAGACATCAGTTTGAAAAGAGCCCCTGTCAGGGAAACATGAATTCTGCTAAAACTGAAGCAAGAACAAACATCAAATTTATGGTGAAGATTGGGTGGAAGAATGGTGAAATCACTGATGCTTTATTAAAAGTTTATGAGGACAGTGTCCCAAAGATATCAACAGTTTGCAAATGAAAAACTCATTTTAAGAAGGAATGAGGGCTGGGTATGGTGGCTCATGCCTGTAATCCCAGCACTTTGGGATGCTGAGGTGGGCAGATCACCTGAGGTCAGAAGTTTGAGACCGGGCTGGGTATGGTGGCTCATGCCTGTAATCCCAGCACTTTGGGATGCTGAGGTGGGCAGATCACCTGAGGTCAGAAGTTTGAGACCAGCCTGGCCAACATGGTGAAACCCTGTCTCTACTAAAAATACAAAAATTAGCTGGGCTTGGTGGTGGGCATCTGTAATCCCAGCTACTCAGGAGGCTGAGGCAAGAGAATTGCTTGAACCCGGGAGGCGGAGGTTGCAGTGAGTGAGATCGCACCATTGCCCTCCAGTCTGGTGACAAGAGTGAAAACCCCCATTTCAAAAAAAAAAAAAAAAAAAGAAGAAAAGAAAAAAGAAGAAGGGATGATGTTGAAGATGAAGCCCACAGGAGCAGGCCATCCATATCAATTTGTGAGGAAAAAAATTCATCTTGTTCATGCTCTAATTGAAGAGGACCAATGATTAACAGCAGAAACAATAACCAACACCATAGACATCTCAGTTGGTTCAGCTTACACAATTCTGACTGAAAAATTACAGTCAAGCAAACTTTACACCCTAAAGTTACCAAAACCGTTGCACTTAGATCAGCTGCAGACAAGAGCAGAGTTTTTGAAGGAAATTTTTCACAAGAGGGACCAAGATCCTGAAGCATTTCTTCAAAGAATTGTAACAGGAGATGAAACATGGCTTTCCCAGTACCATCCTGAAGACAAAGCACAACCAAAGCAGTGGCTACCAAGAGGAAGTGGTCCAGTCAAAGTAAAAGCAGACTGGTCAAGAGCAAAGGTCATGGCAACAGTGTTTTGGGATGCTCAAGGCATTTTGTTTGTTGACTTTTTAGAGGGCCAAAACTCAATTAACCTCTGTTTACTATGAGAGTATTTTGAGAAAGTTAGCCAAAGCTTTAGCAGAAAAATGACTACAACAGTGCTCCTGGCTCATTCCTCTTACCAAACAAGGGCAATTTTGTGAGAGTCTCTATGGGAAATTATTAAGCATTCACCTTCCAGTCCTGATTTGGCTCCTTCTGACTTCTTTTTGCTTCCTAATCTTAAAAAAAAAAAAATCTAAAGGGCACCCATTTGTCTTCAGTTAATAAAATAAAAAAGATTGCAATGACATGGTAAAATTCCCAGGACCCTCAGTTCTTTAGAGATGGACTAAAATGGCTGGTATCATTGCTCAAAAAAGTGTCTTGAGCTTGATGCTGAGAAATAAAGTGTATATTTATTATTTCTTATCTTTTAATTTAATTTTTCCCATGAACTTTTTGAAGTGCTCTCATATATGCAGCACAAAGTAGTGGTTGGTTTCACTTAAAATTCTTTAGTCTGATAAATGTTCCAAATAAGAAAAATAAGAAAATTTTTCTACTAATTCTGTTTAAAGTGTGTGACTGCATTGTTTAATGATAATAAATCTAGAGCTCAAAATGCTTATCAGTCACTATTAAAATTATAATGTATTCACTGACAATACAGGAATTACTCCAATTTACCAAGAAATGTGGGAAATTTTTAAGAATAATAAGCATATCAAGTGAGTGCAACGTGTTTACTTCAATAATACAGGACAAAATATGAAAGCTATTATTTTTTCTGAATTGTTCATTTCTTTGTATAATTTTCTAATGAAGATTATTCATTTATCGCTAAATATAATCATATCATTGTATCATAATTAAATGCACAAATGAGAAAAAACACCTTTGTTAGTCTCTACATACTAATTATTCTTTCAGAAAATGTTGTCACTGTTATTCACATTCCTACACAGATAACATCTGAAACCTGTATTTTGGCTTCTGTAATTATTATTTATTATTGAAGTGATAATGATCTAAAATATACCTCATTTGAAAGAGAAAAACATCCTAGACCAAACTTATTTTTTAAAGTAGTTATGCTATTTTGCTAGAAATATGCTAATTTGCTAGATTAGTAGCTCTCAACTGAGGATGACTTCACACCCAATAAGACACTTAGGGATGTCTGGAAACATTTTTGGTTGTCTCAACTGAGGGGAAGGTGCTACTGGCATCTAGCGGCTAGAAACCAGGCATCCTGCTCAACATCCTGCAATGCACAGGACAGCCCCTCACAAAAAAAAATGATGAGTTCACGTCCTTTGTAGGGACATGGATGAAACTGGAAATCATCATTCTCAGTAAACTATCGCAAGAACAAAAAACCAAACACCGCATATTCTCACTCATAGGTGGGAATTGAACAATGAGAACACATGGACACAGGAAGGGGAACATCACACTTCGGGGACTGTTGTGGGGTGGGGGGAGGGGGGAGGGATAGCATTGGGAGATATACCTAATGCTAGATGACAAGTTGGTGGGTGCAGCGCACCAGCATGGCACATGTATACATATGTAACTTACCTGCACATTGCGCACATGTACCATAAAACCTAAAGTATAATAATGATAATAATAATAATAATAAAAGAAAAAAAATAAAAAAAGAAAAAAAAAAAAAGAAAAAAAAAATAAATAAATCCCATAGTTTTATAAAAAAAAAAAAAAAAGAATGATCTGCCCCCAAATGTCAATAGAGCTGAGGTTTAGAAACCCTGCTACAGATAAAATTGTTTCCCAGTTTAATCTGTGCAACAAGGCAAGAAACACGCAATTCAAAATGGTGTTAAGAGAATCCCTGATTAGAGAGTATATAATGTTTTACCAAAGGGATTTTTCTTTTTCTTTCTTTCTTTTTTTTGAGATGGAGTTTCGCTTTTGTTGCCCAGGCTGGAGTGCAATGGCGTGATCTCGGCTCACTGCAACCTCCGCCTCCTGGATTCAAGCAATTCTCCTGCCTCAGCCTCCCAAGTAGCTGGGATTACAGGCATGCACAACCACGCCCAGCTAATTTTGTAGTTTTAGTAGAGAAAGGATTTCTCCGTGTTGGTCAGGCTGGTCTTGAACTCCTGATCTCAGGTGATCCACCTGCCTCGGCCTCCCAAAGTGCTGGGATTACAGGCGTGAGCCACCGCGTTTTTCCTATGGAAAGTGGAATTTAAATTACCCCTTCTGGCTATTGTTGGCACCCCACAAAGCAGGAAACACAATTGAAGGTTGAGGGGATCATGTACTTTGATATTGACTCAAAGTAATGCCTTCACTACAAAACAGGAATCACTTGACATGCTAAGA
This sequence comes from Pongo abelii, assembly GCF_028885655.2. Taxonomy (NCBI): domain Eukaryota; kingdom Metazoa; phylum Chordata; class Mammalia; order Primates; family Hominidae; genus Pongo; species Pongo abelii. The sequence goes on from NC_072008.2 coordinate 11,366,427, forward strand.
AAAACCCATCGTAGAAATCAATACAGCTAAAGCTTGAGTGAATCTGAGTAACTCTTTTTCCCTCGATGTCAAAAGTAAGTGGTAGCCTGTATTGCTTAGGAGGCACTATTAAAAATCAAACTTTTAACAGCCTTAAGTAAAAGTTTTCATTTTCCATAAAACTAAATGATGGCACAGTAATATGATTGCTTACAGCTGCAAATGCCTCATCATGAACTAAACACTTGTTAAACTTTGAGTAAAATTTTTCTTCAATGGCTTACAGTAAAATAAAAGCATTTAAAAAAATTATTTCATTAAATAATGGCATGGCAGACCGCTTAGTTAAATAATGTCATAGACTTGACCCAATCTTCCACTGATTTCATGATAAGTACACATTAAATCTAAAAAAAACCCTACATCCCTAAATACAAATTACTTTATAATTTTACATTAGGGAGTAGCACTGTATAAGTTACTAATGTTTTGCCCCACCCAAAGGAAAGAAAAATAGAAAACTTCCTGCTAGGAAGGAAAAAAAAGTTTCCTATGTGTTTTATTTTCCTAAATGTCCAAGATATTCTTTAGATTATATGTCATCAACACTTCAGGAGAAAGGTGTCAAGTTTCTGAATGGGATAGTAAAGAGAAGTAGAGGTAAGAAAAGGACATCTGACATTCATTCCTGCTAAGAAAGAAAAGAAAATCTTGCTCACACATTTCATTTTAAAGACTTGTAAGGGAAAAAAACGTTTCTCTAAAATTTCAAATAATACAAAACAAAACATATTAGTCATTCACTTTTTAGTATGCATTACTTTAATCAGATTGTTTTATTCTAAGGCCAAACTAAATTCAGCCCTTTAAAGACTGGAAAATACTTGATGTTGCTGGATGTTTTGCAAAGTATCAAATAATTTTGGAATGTTGAACACCTATGGGAAGGGTATACTAAGTGAGTACCATAATCCAGAGGGATGTTGTCAAAGATAGGTGAGTAAAGAGGCATTTGAATACCAGCAATAAGCCAAAAAATGTCACTCCTCCTAAACACAGATATTGTGGGTTCATTTAGTGACTATTACCATGTCCTCTATTGGTGCCAGGGATGTAGGGTCTCAGGTAAAAAGATATCAAAAAGTCAGGTCTGAGCCTGACTTCACAATGGTACCTAGGAATTTGGGGGCAAACATAACCTGCTTTTGAGTATAATCGTGTGCTACAGAGGAATGTAGATTAGATTTATCAAAACAAAAGTCCTGGTTATTCATTTACAACAGGCTTGTTGACCACAGAAGTTATCCCAAGTCTTTGATTATTCTACACCATTACAAGATACTTTACAGGGTTTTAAAGGTACTTTACAGGTACTTTACAGGCCAAAAGCATCAACAAAGACATTGCTGATTTAGTCAGCATCTGGCCTGCTTCTCTGACATGCATTAATATGGAACCCTTTCAAACAATATTCAGTGACAGTTCATATTGAATCCTTCACATTACAAGAAAATCACTTTTTTGGTAAATTATTTTGTTTTGGTATTAGATTGGTGTTAATTTTTCTCATTTCATCGTGAAGGAAGGTAAAATGTTGTCTAAAGTCATTTCTGAACTTTGCACATACATCTCCAAACATCTGAGCATTATTATTCTGTGTGGGAGATACAGTTATGGTATAGGAAGGTATACCAGTGACCAGTGGACCAGCATAGGGCTGGAGAGGGTGGGGAGCATTAATGGAGTCATGCTGAAGTCCAGATGGGGAAGCCAGCCTCCGATAGATTCTAATCCAGATGCAGCACTTATCGAGTAATTTGGGAGCAAGTTACCTACATGGCTCACTTTTAAAATGGGGATAAAAATCTCACTCTACTAGGATTTTTGTGAAGTTGACAAAGATTCTATGTTAATGCATGATGAGTTCTTAGAAACCAGCAACAGTTAACTGAATTCAGTGCCTGACCACCACCACTCTCTTCTGTCACGTCTCAGGGTACTCTGCCACACTGGCTAAAATCCAAAGGATTCCTACTTATTCTGTCAAGGATTAATGATGTACAAGTGTCTGCCCTTGGAGAACTTCTAGTCTATCCTCATAGTTGTTGAGAATTTCTGGGAAAATCTTTGTTTCTGCAGCTTGTTTGAGGTATTTTATTTTTTTCACCACCAAAAACTTTTCAGTAAAACTTATTTCTGAGTGTAGAGATATCTTCGTGTCCCAAAGTTGCTAAAGGGCACCTGAAGCCTTGGTGTACAAAAATTCTAATTTCAACTTAATTTTCAACACATTCAATCCAAAGACTATTAACTCATGTAGCTAGATCACTCTTCAGACAAAATAACTGAATGTTCTAATCAAAATCTCCCAGAGTTACAAAAAAAATCTAATTCTGCAAAAGACAATCAATGTAATAATTACAGAGGTATTATGGTGACTCATTAGAAAAGGCAAGTGTTAGAAAGGAGCTTTTTCTCTAAATAGCAGCCCTATCATCTTTGCAATTCGACTAATCCCATTACACCTACACAAGAACACATCTCAAACTTTAATAATAAATTTCATGAAGGCTACCGAGCCCGGGCAATGTTGGCACCAGAGTTATGAGATCATTATGGGAAGTTCCTGAACCTGGTGCTAGAGAGATGATTCATCAGCTCTCTGTAAGACGGTAAAGATTTTATGGATCAACATGGGAGTAGTCATTTTTCAATATTTCAAAAGCCTGGCTTGGGTATTCAACAGTTTGACATACTTAGCTGTAGCAGCAGCCACAGTTTGTTTAGCCAGGGGCAACACGAAAGAGTGATAAATTAGAAAATGTCAAGCCATTCTTTCCCTCACCTGCCTGACTTTAAGTAATTAATGACAGCTGTTTTAATGAATTGATTAGTTTAATAATTGAAAAATTCACGACACGACCTTTATTTCTGTTATTTCTCCCATCTCCTTCTAACAAGTTGTTCAAGAATTGTATCTCTGTTAAAGTACAATCACGTGTCAATGATGAGGATATATCCTGAGAAAACTGTCATTGTGAACATCATAGAGTGTATTTATACAAACACCTAAGCATTATCATACAGTGTGGCAGATATACAAAGAGTTACATACAAAAAGGTACAGAAAGGCTTACCAGTGACCTAGTGGACCACGAAGTGAACATCATAGCATGTACTTACACAAACCTACTACACACCTAGGCTAGATGATACAGCCTATTGCTCCTGTAATACAGACCTGTACAGCATGTTACTATACTGAACGCTGTAGGTTAAGTGTAACACAATAGTATTTGTGTATCTAAACATATCTAAACATAGAAAGGTAGAGTAACAATATGGTATTATAATCTTATGAGACCACTGTTGTCTATGTGGTCCATTATTGACAGAAACATCCTTATTTGTAACATGACTGCATATTCACAAGTGGATTCCAGCCACCATTTTACAATAACAACAACAACCACATGCACAACAGCAAAAGCTAACAATTTTTTAACACTGACTACATCCCAGCTACTGTTGTAAGCACATCTCAAGGTGCTCCACCAAGCTGGTGAGGCTGGGGGATGTCAGCAATGGGGTCAAAGGGTGCAAAGCCTCAGAAAGGAGGAAGACATTTGAGTTTTTTTTGGGATCTGCTGCACAGGATGTTGAATATAGCTAATAACTGAGTGCCATACATTTCGTAATTACAGAGAGTAAATTTCAAATGTTCTAATCACAAAAAGATTAAATATTTGGGATGTATATGTTAATCAGCTCGATTTAATCATTCCACATTGTATTCAAAATTCATAACATCACTTTTCACCAAATAAATACAATTATAATTTCTTAATATATAATTTTAAAAATTCTGAGAGCCCACTGGATTTCTCAAGGGTCAACGAGATGCATGTGGGTCTTAGAACTCCAGAAAGCATAGCATCTATCTCCTTGGCATCTCTGAGGAGGATGGTCTTGAAAACCAGATAAACACAATCTTTTACACATCCTGCAAATATTAACTGAGGGCTTCCTTTGTGCCAGGCATAGAGCTCTATGCTCTAGATGTGTTTACTCATCTAATCATCACAACACCACCATTGCTCCCATTTCACAGATATTTAATAGAAAGGTGGAGAAACTTGCTCTTAGACCCACGGTAAGAAGGTGGCAGAGTCAAAATGAAGAGAAAAGATTTAGCAAATCAATCGGAGTCACCCGGTGAATGGTGTCATCATCTCAGCACCCAACTGGAGAGCTGCAGGATCCCTCTCTTCCTTTCCTCTCTATTCTCATGGATGTTAGCATAGTGCCTGGCACATGTTCAGCATGTCAGAAGAATTTTGTTGGGGCTCAGAAAACAGTATCTCAAAATGAAGACTGCTGCTGAGCAGCTTCAGAAGCAAAAGTTTCTCCTGACCTTCTCCTGTCCTCCTGTCTCTCAGTCCCATTTTGCCCTAAGGATAGCCATAGAAACTAGAATCCCTTTTCCCCAAGACAGATCATACAAATCAGAACCCCTTTTCCTTAAAGTCAGTCATAAAACCTAAAAATATTCTACATAAAAACTGGCCATGAAGAAATGATCTGACCTAACTTATTTGACTGTAGATCCTAAGACTCCTGTTCCAGACAGGGTCCTCTCTCACATCAAGAAGGAAGAAATGCTTCTCAGAGAGGCCAAGAATAATCTAGATGGACAGGCCTTACTGGGTTTCCCCTACAGAGTCCATTAGCATTTAAATCAGACCCTTTCTGTCCAATCACATTTCTACATGGCTGTCCACATGTTGTTGAACCTAAGCATAAAAATGGACAACTGTCCATTTTCCCCTGTATGTTAGGTATTCATTCTGAAGGTTTCTGTGTACACAAGTTAAATAAACGTGTATGCCTTTTCTTCTGTTAATCAATCTGCCTCGTGCCAGTATATTTTCAGTGACCCTTCAGAGCGCAAAGGGGAAGTTTCTTCTTGACTCCCTTAGAGTTAGTAAATGAAATAGGTAAAAGACATGAGCCAACTGCTCCCACTACATGAGTAAAACCATGCTTAAGATAGGCAGAATAAACACAAGGCTCTGTGAGCTGCAAAGTGAAGGCATTTAGTCAGGCCCACTAAACAAATTCTCTATGTGAATTCAAATGCTATAGATCTGTTACTGATTTACTGTGTGTTATTCTTCTTTATTGGTTTTGGAGGTCTGAGACCATCACAAAGAGGCTCTTGTGGTCTATTCTTGGCATCTCACAACATCTCACAATATTGTCATGGGTAAGATAACTGATAACTGTTTGTTGATTAGACTTTCCTTGGCAAATATAACTGAATACAGAGAAATCATAGACATAACTGGCTATGCTTACTTTAAAACTGTGAAGCTATGTATAAACAACTAACAAAATGGGGCATATTGCTAAATCAATGAGAGGAAAGTACCCAAGTCCAAGGCCATTTTCAAATGATATGTTTACCTCCTCACACTAATCTATTCATTTTCCTTCTTTGATTGGATTTTAAAGGTTTAGCTCAAGTGTGGTTCTCACAAAAACTAGACATATTACTTCCACGTAGTGAGCCTCTTGCCACTATATTTTTCCCACCATTTTCATGAACAAGCTACTCTTAGGTCCATCCCCTAGAAATACGTTTTCTCTGAATAATCAAATTATTCAATCCTTTTTTGTAGATTCTGCTCAGGGCTTCCCTATGATGTCTGGCTTGCTCTGGTATTTTGGGTGCTGATGAATCTTAGAGATGTACGCATGTATTCTCATTCATTTGCAACTTTTTTCCTGATGCAAACAAACACAAAGCAATCAAAACAAAAATGTTCTAGAGGACACATACATTCCCTTATCCACAGTGCAGGGCCACAGGGTACAGACAGCAGAAAGTCATGTGGTTTGGCTTGCTGGTAATACCAGAGATCTTCATCCCTATGCTTTGTGAAGTGAATACATCAAAGTGCCTCCCTTCCAAGATGGTTTGACTCAAGTTCATGTTGATAAATGCATTTTAGAGTAAACTTTTTTATTTTGAGATAATTGTAGATTCACGTTCATTTGTAAGAAATAATATAGAGCCATCTCCTATACTCTTCTCCCAGCTTCCCCCAGTTGTAACATCTTTCATGACTATAGTATAATGTCACAGCCAGGAAACTGACATTGATTCAACTATCTTATTTAGAATTCACAAGTTTTACATGTTATCATTTGTGTGTGAATGTGTGTATGTGTGTGTATTTAGTTATATGCAATTTTATCACATATGTATCTTTGTGTGACAACCACAATAGTCAGGGCACAGAACAGTTTCATTGCCACAAGGATTCCTCATGCTACGCCTTTACAGCTACTTGCACCTCCCTCTCAACTCATCATCTTCTTAAATCTAGCAACCACTAATCTGCTTTCCATGTTCAATGAAAGGAAGATGTCCAACTGGGCAGAGGCAACATCCAGCAGGAGACAATTACGCAGTCATTGAAGAGGATGCTCAGATAAATTGCCGTTACCTTCTCCACTGAGAAAAGTAAGGCTATGGCATCATTAGAAAATTATGTTCTTTATTCTTAAATAAATCCAAGTAGGATGGGGCTTGATATACTTTGGCTGTGTTCCCACCCAAATCTCAGCTTGAATTATAGTTCCCATAATCCCCACATGTCATGGGAGGGACCCGGTGGGAGGTAACTGAGTCACTGGGATGGTTACCCTCATGCTGTTCTCGTGATAGTGAGTTCTCACGAGATCTGATGGTTTTATAAGGAGCTTTTGCCCCTTTTGCTCAGCAAGTCTTCTTGCTGCTGCCATGTGAAGAAGGACTTGTTTACTTCCCCTTCCACCATGATTGTAAGTTTCCTGAGGCCTCCCCCAACCATGCTGAACCATGAGTCAATTAAACCTCTTTCCTTTATAAATTACCCAGTCTCCAGTATGCCTTTACTAGCAGCATGAAAATGGACTAATACAGGGTAGATGGTCAATCCAGCAGTAGAATGGGATGAAAATCTAGGATAGTTAAAAATCTTTGTGCATAAGGAAAAGAACAGCATGAAAAAGGAGAAGAGATAGCCTTTTCTTTTTCTTAAATAAGACAGGAAAAAGCACCTTTTATTTTCCTTGCTGCAGTGGCAGCAGACTCATTGGTTTTCATAAAACACAACTTCTGTGATATGGTCTGTTGATAAGGTTGCTCCATCATGGGAGGACAAACTTGAGGCTGACTGTTAATGACAGAACTAGGTCTTCTCTCAAAGCCTCTAATGTGTGCTATTTCTCATGAAGAACCCCTGACACCATAAGATGCTTCAGTTAAAGCTTCTGAAATATTGCAGTGGCATAATTGACAGGTTTTTTGGTGCTATGAGTTTCTCACACATGTAAACTCTTTCAGAAAAGTTGGAGATAAAAAGATGGGGGAGAGTTTGGCTTAGAGTCACAAAGTTCCAGATACCAGCCACAGATGCCTCTGCCCAATGTCGCTACATGTTCTTTTCTGAGAAATGCATTCAATCACTCAGTATTACGCACTGTGGTTAAAAAAAAAAAAAGATCTACTCACCACCATCTACCCTCTCTTATCCTCCATGTGAAGCTCACGGTAGCAGCAGCTGAAGAGAGAAAAGTTGTATCTGTTCCCTCACACCAGGGACATTATTTGGTGACCTGGTGAATGGCATAGGCAAGATTACCCGTGTTGCTGGAGGTGATCCCTGCCACAGGGATGCAGCCATCCTTTGTCATATAGATGGAAAACTCCTTGGTTAGCTTCTCCACCTGTTCAGGCTTTAGCCTTGTGAAACAAAGCATGCCAATTTAGTCAGTCATGTGTTGTCAGATGTGTGAGGAACTCTCCTTACTGCAGTTGGAGATCAGCTGAGTCTGCATGCTAATAATGCAGTTGGCCATGATTTTCACTTCTTGCAACCATTGTTTTCACAAACCCAGGCTGTTCAGAATGGTAGAGGCAATACAGGCCCCATTGAGAGAAGGGTTGGAATACGTGGGATGGATCAGGATCTTCAACTGACTCCACTCTTTTGGTTTCATTCACTGTCTTTGCAGATCCCAGTGAAGGCTCCCATACACTGACCATATAAAGCCCATGTTCTTGGCATATGATTGACAGAGACAAACATTAATGCTCCGTTCAGTGAAGCTGCACACAGCCCAGGCATCCTTGTTACCATCACCACTGGCAAAGCCTTGGTAGACCATATCAAAGAACGCAGAGTTTCTTTTTCTTTGCCACTATTATTTCCTTCCACTGCTTTGCATGAGGGTCCCAGGCATGCAGGAGAAGAGCACTTTGCTCTGGTATTTTTGAAATGTCCTCCATAGCACCCGTGAAGTCAAAACTGCAAGTCTTGGGGTTATAGTATTGATAATCTTATAGTTGCATGCCAGCTCCCCTGAAGATAGGTGTGTGATTTCCCCAGGGTAGTTTGGGCAGAAAGACATCTCTGCCTTCAAAAACTTTAAAAATCTTTGCACAAAACTGGCTGTAACCCTTAAGGCCCCAGTTCCAGAAATGATCCACACAGTGACAGACTGGCCACTTTTCAACACTTTGCTCTTCTCACCCAAGGCTAGTTCTGCAGATGCCTTGGAAAATTCAGCTTGTCCCCAAATGGGCAGGTATTCCTTGTCTAAATTTTTTTTATTATATTTTAAGTTCCGGGGTACATGTGCAAAATGTGCAGTTTTGTTACATAGATATACACATGCCATAGTGGTTTGCTGTACCCATCAATTCCTCACCTACATTAGGTATTTCTCCTAATGTTTTCTCTCCCCTAGCCCCCCACCCCGTGACAGGCCCCGGTGTGTAATGTTCCCCTCCCTATGTCCATGTGTTCTCATTGTTAAACTCCCACTTATGAGTGAGAATATGCACTGTTTGGTTTTCTGTTCTTGTGATAGTTTGCTGAGAATGATGGTTTCCAGCTTCATCCATGTCCCTGCAAAGGACATGAACTCACCCTTTTTTACGGCTGCATAGTATCCCATGGTGTATATGTGCCACATTTTCTTTATCCAGTCTATTATTGATGGACATCTGGGTTGGTTCCAAGTCTTTGCTATTGTCTAAATTTTTTATGTTAATCTAACTGGGTCTCTTGTCGTCCCGGTAGGCACCAACTCCCAGATTCATCTTTTTGCTATTGATTTCCCTCTTAAAGGCTTTGGTGGTTCCCAGGATGGGATCTGGAGGTCTCATTTCCACATGGACCCACAAGGAGCTGGCTCTGGCAGAGGCCATGGTGGGGAGGCCTAGGTAAAAGGTGGCAGCGATCCCCTAGAGGACACGGCTGGAGTGGAGCAGGGCCGGGTCATGGTGGACCTTGAGAGTGCAGTGGGTAGGCACAGGACAAAGTAGAGGGCAAGAAGGTGCAGAACCAGGGGGCATGGACTCCCTGCTGAAGGTCTTGTTCTTGTTTTGTATTAGAAGACCTCCACAGTGGAGTGAAAAATGAAGTCACTTCTCTGTATATTTTGAATTAAAGCTTGCACAGGTGTTTCAGCCTGCTAAATAGTTCAGCCTGGACTATTTCAGCTCTGAATTATTCAAATAATTATTTTAAAAATATTTTAAATATAATTTAGCACACAGAGAATGCCTCTGTGTGAAGTAAGTGGTGGCAATTTAAAATAACTAATGATCATAATTATTGGAATCTAGTCTCCTGGGCATTTTCTACTTCATAATTTACAGGGAGCCTATGAGAGTTCAAACACACTGTATTTTTGCCAAAGGAGTCTCATGCTTTGTCTGCATTTTATGGCTTCCTTTGCACCTGGAGCAGCTATTTTAGGACTGTCTAGACAATCACCCCAGCTTTAAAGGTCTTTTCCTTTCTTTTCACATAGTCACTGAGCATGAAGGGTAATAAATAGATGATGCTGGCACTCTCTCACCAAAGATACTATTCAAATAGAGACAGGAACAAGAATGCCTTTGCTCTGGCTCACAAAATCAAGACGCCTTAATATACAGCCCCAGACGTCTACCAATTGGCCAAACTTTAAACCAACAAGAAGGCCTTCCAATGTCCACATCTCTGTAGTAGCTGGATCATACTTTTTGGTTGAGCTGCGTGAAATGGTTACTATTTGACCATCTTGGACATATAAAAATGGCAGTTTAAGATGTTTCAATCCAAGAGATTTGGGAAAGAATTTGGGAGTGCTCTGTTTCCTTTTTTCCTCTCCAATTCCCAAGCAACATTCATCTGGGTTCTAGCAAGGACCCAGAATGCACAGCTTCTGCAGACCACTTTTGCCACTACAGGGAAATAATGCAGCCAAGCATGATTCTGGAACATTTCCTATATACGTGTCCTAGGTAAGACCTAAAAGTTAGTAAGTAACATCCCAGGGAGATGTACACCGAGTCAGTTTACTTCACCCCTCACAGTCATTTCTTTCAAGAGGTAAGAGACAGCTTTTAAGCTCTCCACAGGACTCCTACAGCCCACCTGTCCCCAGGCCCTTTAATGGGTGCTGAGATTGCATCCCAATCTCAGACCCTCCTGGGAATATTTCTACTTGGTACTCTCTGATGGTAAAAGTATTTCATTTTGGAGGAAAAAAATACACAAGGGTAGATATCTATAGATATATAGATGTACATTGTATATAATATACAATACAGTATTCAATTACATTATATACAATATACACCATACATGTATTTTTACATTATATACTATATATATAATATGTCACCTAGCAATGATCAGTTTTATTTGTTTCCTTACAATGTTAGAGTATTTCTCAGTACAACAAGATGTGCACATATTAATTTTCTGCTAACATCATACCATTTCTACTGTCATGTTCAAGAGCTATCTCCACCCTTTACTCTGTCCCACTTTCTCCACTGATGATATGTGTAACATGAATTAGTTTGGAGGTCTGAAGTCCGAAGCATTTCTCCCGAATATAAACTGGAGCTTCAAAAACAAGAGCAGCCCAAGAAGGCTGGGCCAAGGGCTGAGAAATTTCATATTGGTGCCACTCACAACTGAAAACTTTGTGCCAGGCACTGGGCTAAATGCAATGGTAGTATGGGGATACAAAGTAGATGAATACTTAGTCTCCACTTAAGCAGATACAATTCTTATAGGGGAATAAAATTACAACACCAAGTGGAGCAAACACAGCATAGAACCAAGTCAACAGATGTTGTCTTAGTTCATTTTGTGTTGCTATAAAGGAATAGCTAAGGCTGGGTAGTTAATAAACAACAGAGGTTTATTTTGGTTCAAAGTTCTGCTGGCTTTACAAGATAGATGGCACTGGAATCTGCTTGGATTTCAACAAGAGCTTTTGTGCTCCATTAAAATATGTCTGAGAAGGTCAAAGAGGAAGCAGACACGTGCAAAGAGGGACCAAACCCAGGGGTGTCCTGGCTTTCTAGCAACCCACTCTTGCAGGAACTAATCAATTCCCCTGAGAACCAATCTAGTCTCAAGAGCGAGAATGCCCTCACTGCCATGAGAACAGCACCAAGCCATTTATGAGGGATCCATCCCTGTAACCCAGACATCTCCCACTAGGACCCACCTCCGATATCACCATGCTAACCATCAAATGTCAACATGAGATTTGATGGGGACAAACAAACCATGTCCAAATCACAGCAAATATGGATTCAAATTCTCCAAGGGCCATGGCTTATGAGCAGCGTTATTAGGGCAATTTGCTTAACTTACCCTATTTCCTCCCTTGAGTATCAGTTAATAATAATTTGAATCTTACTTGGCATTTAATAAGATAATTACTGAAAATTTTATGTCAGGTGGAGTGAGACTGGCAAACTTAAAATAATATAAATGCAAGCTCTTATTTTTAGTGAGCATCCACTGCATGCATATACTACCCCATTTCATCCTCAGCAATCTCAATCTTTTAATGTATTACTACTTTCTTCCTTTTAGATAGACAAGTTGGGCAAAAATAAGTTAATTAATCTCCCCACTAACAGAAGACTCTTTCCTGCAGGACAGTAATGAAGTCCTGAACTGAAGGCAAACTTCTCCAAAGTCATCAGCAATTTTTCACTTCTCAATTGCCAATATCTTCTCACTTTGTCAGTTTTCACTTCCCAGACACTCCTTAAAGCAACTCAATCTGTTTTCTACTTCCACTATTCAGATAAAACTGGTTTGGTAAAAAATCCCAATGCTTCCATGTTATAAAGCTGAAGGGGGACTGTTCTGTTTTTATTCTACCTGATCCCTCAACACCACTAAACCTAGCTGGCCATTCATTAGCTTTGCCATCTGGAATCAGTTTCCTCCCCCAGATTTTGCTATATGCACCCCTTTTCTCTCTTTTTCCTTCACTAGCCACTTGCTCTAGGTTCTTTGCTGCTGCTTCTGCTCCTTTAGAGCTCTAAATGCTGGCACTCCTCATGGCTCTGTTGCAGGCCAACATCTCTTAGTCAATCCTTCTGAAGATGTGCCTGGAATTTGTGAACCTCCTGAATCAGCCCCACCAGAAAGAAACAAGCTTCATGAGGGAAAGAACTTTTGCACATAAATTGCTGAATTCCCAACACCTGAAAGAATCTCAGGCACACTCCAGGTGCTCAACAAATATTTGCTGAAGGAATGTGAATTGCCTGAAGTGCCTGAGATGCTCCTGGGATGCCCTTCTGGACATCTAAATTGGAATCACAGTGCATCTGAGGACCAAAATCTCTGGTCTTCTACCACACCGACTTTTATCCATGTTCTTTCCTTAATCTGATATCCTCTCCCACTTCCTCATTCTTTAATGCACAGGGAAGCCTCTCCTGACCCTCACCTCCACCCAGATTTAGTCGAATCTCCCTCTCGTGCCCTTTCATAGAACCCTCTCCTTTGTGGTACTGAGGTCCCTTAAATTTTACACATATCTGTGTGACTACTGCCAGCCTGTCTCAGATCATACAGGCTTGCACTCACCATCATACCTCCATTTCCTCACTAAGTCTCCCTCATGGTGGGCCCTCAATAAATATCAGTGAATAAACTGTTAATAATACAGATTTTATATTAATGTTAATATATAAAAATATAATAACAATATATTTAAATTGTATATTTATGATATAATGAATAATTAAAAGTTAAATGATGACACAAATTTCTCTCTCCTCAGCTCTGAGCTCTCCTCTGAATTCTACATGCATATCCCCATCTAGGGGCATCACATCTCCAAATGGATGTCTAATGGGTTTCTCTATTTCAGCCTGTCTAAAACTCCAGCATTTAAATTTTCCAATACAAACTTGTTTCTCTCTCAATATTTTACTCATGTTAGTAAATAGCACCGCCCACCCAGTTGCTCAAGCAAGATCTTGAGAGTCACATCTGATTCCCCCTTTTCCTTCACCAGCCCCTTACCCATATCTAATTAAACACTTAGTCCTCTTGCTTATACTTCTAAAATATATTTCAAATCCATCCCTTCTCCATCTCCACAGCTGCTGCCAAGCCCAATCTTCCATTAACAGTCAACTGGATGGTGGCTGCAAATCAACTGGTCCCCTGTATCCATTCTTGCTCGTCTACCACAGATTTCCTATGCAGAGCTCAAAACGTCAATCAAACCATCCCCATCAGAGGCCCATCCTAATTCAACGGCTTCTCACTGCAATGCAACGAAGTACATACACCTTAGTGAGGCTCTGCCTATCTATCTACAGCACCTCATGCCATTGCTCCCTTCACTCACTAGACTCCCAACTCTCTTTTGTACATACTGTTCCCTCCGCCTGGAATGATTATCCCATGTGTCCCCACCCACACCTCACACAGCTGGCTTCTTCTCCTCCTCCAGTCCTCAGATTACATGCTGCCTTCTCAGAGTAACCTTCTTAAAGGTATCTAAAATAGATTTCGGCCGGGTGCGGTGGCTCACGCCTGTAATCCCAGCAGTTTTGGAGGCCGAGGAGGGTGGATCATGAGGTCAGGAGATCGAGACCATCCTGGCTAACACGGTGAAACCCCATCTCTACTAAAAATACAAAAAATTAGCCGGGCGTGGTGGCGGGCGCCTGTAGTCCCAGCTACTCGGGAGGCTGAGGCGGGAGAATGGCGTGAACCCAGGAGGCGGAGCTTGCAGTGAGCCGAGATCGCGCCACTGCACTCCAGCCTGGGCGACAGAGTGAGACTCCAACTCAAAAAAATAAAAAAAAGAGATTTCGCCTTCAGATATCTGTTATCACAGAAATATTTCTGTTCTTTACACAGCATTTGCCAGAATTTGGAATTACTGATTTACTACTGTTCATTATCTTGTTTCTAGATAGAAACTTCTATGTCAGTCTTGTTCACCATTTCATCCCTAGCACCTAAAATGGAGCTCAGCATAGATTATCAATAAATGGTTGTTGCATGAATGGATAGAGTGGAGAAAAACGGTCGGATTAATACAGTTTCAACAGGTCAATGGTTGCCAGAGCCTGAGGGTGAAAAGAGGGGTTGACTATGAAAAGGCAGAATGAAGAGATTTGGTGGTGGGGGTGGGGGTGGGTGGTGGTATATATAGAATTCTTCTGTATCACAATTGTGATGTTGGCTACACAATTTTATGTATTTGTCAAAACTGATAGAACCATACCCTCCAGAAGCTCAATTTTACTCTATGTAAATTAAAAAATAAATTAATAAAATTATGATTCCAAAACCCATGTCAACCCAGAACAAATCTAAGATTCCAAGATTCACAGGTTTGGAGTTTTTTTTTTTTTTTTCTGGTGGTGGAGGGTTCAGTTAACTTCCTGTGTTCATGGTCAAAGTACTGACTCAAACCATACTTCCTTATTTTTCATTTATCAGTTTAAAGAAAGGAAACTGGAAACAAAATAAAGATGTGAAAGATAAATAATACAAGAAAAAACACAGTAGTAAAATAATATTTAAACTAATCATGTGATAAAATGTCAGCATTTATTCATGACATTTGGCTCTGTTTGTATTGGATCACCCCAGCAGGGCAGTGGCTGTGGGTTGATTTCATAATAGTGCCTCCCACATGTACGCCCACGCCTGACCTCTGCTTTGTGCAGTTGATAATGACTAAACTTCACATATTATGCTGACAAAATCTACTCCTTCCCTGGAGGGCTGTTACACACAGGGAATTGGAGTTTCACAGCTGAACAATGTTTCTTTCTCAAATTCTAGGATGATCCACTTCCATTAGAACAAAGTTATACGGGCTGATAAATTGCTGTCTTTTGCCAAAGTGTTACTCATCATTGTATATTCACCCAACAGATGCCACTGAGAAACCCCATCCTATCAGGGGGAAAGAAGGATGCAGAGATATGAATAGACTGTTTAGACACAAGTTGCTTTCCCTAAAGTAAGCACATGACATACGAATTTCATCTTATGACCTTTCCCCCACCCCCACCCCCACTGACTTTCATCCATTAGAATGTGTTGATGGATATACCATTTCAAAATGAAATATTTGGATATCTGACTCTGATTTGGGGAAAGGGAAGTGGTGAGCTAATTTCCTCTTTTATCAAGCTGAATCACTAAGTTCGCTCTGTTGCCATGCACGCATAAGTAATGCCATAGCAACCTCTCAGTTTGCTCTTAAACACACAACAGCAGAAGTATGCGAATAGGTACATTTTTTAATCCTTAGATTTTCTTAGCAGCTTAAGTTTTATAAGACATTTTACGGTATGGGATTATTTAGTTCACCTTTGGTAGTCTTATTGCTGACTGACACATATATCATCAATACCAGCACAACAGAAAGGCTTAGTTCTTGGAAAATTTTCCAATAACTTTCCTTTATTCTCAATCTCTAGCTCACAATTAAAAATTTGCACATTGGACGCTATAGTCTGGATCCTCTTCAGGATTTTCTTTATAAAGATCCTAACTTTAAATGGGACCGAAATATATAATTTGAAATTCATGAAATATAGAAATACATGGACCTCTCATGTAGCTATTTAAGTAAATTCAACGACAGTGTCATTATCACTTGGTATGTACTAGGAATTATGTCAGGTTCTAGAAAGAAAGAAAATCTTTACTATCAAGGGATTCAGATGAACTCCTGTAGAGAATAAGGGATAGGTACTCTTGAATTCTGCCACTTTGGGGTTTAGATTTTTATGCCTACGAAATATATGGTAACATCTAACTTTAGACTAGTTTAAGAAAAGTCCATCTAAATCGAGAAAATGTGGATTTTAAGTACTTTTATTATCCTCATGCATTTCTTCACAAATGTATACACTTCTTTCTACTGGATGACAACAAAATGGGAGCACTAGTACTATGGAAGTGCCTTTTACAAAACACCATGTCACTGATCTCTGTCAAGTGTTTTTGGCTGATAGACTGGATGAATCATTGACTTGTTCTTCAAATATCTGAAATGGGCTTCAGATTCCATATTTGAATCTAACATTATTTAGCCACTTCTGCCAAATACTTTAATTACTTAAGGAATTAAGGTTTTGTCATTTTATAGAGAGGCAATACACTTCAATAAAATTTTAGATATCCCATCCACACTTCCATGAGCATATGTTAATGTATCCAAAGCTAAGGGAATTTGGATCAAGTCATTTTCACTTAAGCACTTATGTATAATTTGAAGGATACACATCAGGAAACAGAAAATATCAACTTTCTCATTGACCAGATGCATTTAAAAATATCTCAGTGAACTGGCATTCCTTCATTTCCGATCAGGTAGAGAGCTGTGCATTCTTATAACTACTAGGCTTGTTTTTAAGCAAAGCTTGCTGTTGCTAGCTCTTGCTGCTCTTAGAAGTGGGAGCAAAAGATTTGATTCTATTGGGCTGCCCTGATTGTAATTGTAGAATTAGGAAGCCCTCTGTATTCCTTGATGAATCATATTTTAAGTTATTTGTATACTATGATAAAATGATTTTTAACTTTTAGGAATATTAACTTGAGGCCTTAATAGATGGTCCCCAGGGTTAATATTCATTTGAAATGCTAATATAGAGAAATTCTTTACATTAATGATTGTCAAAGTATAGTCCCCAGGAGAGAAATGTCAATCTTAGCTGGAAACTTATTCAAAATGCAACTGTTTGAACCCCACCCCGGACCTACTGACCAGGCACTCTGGAGATGAGGCCGGCAATCAGTATTTTAACAAGCCCTCTAGCTGACTTCAATGCACTCTCAAGTTTGAAATCCACTGCTTTATATAATACACATTGCTCATCTGGGATAACACATACAGAGCAATTTATGTTGAGAAATAGCTCTTTTCTTCTTTTTGATGGTGTGTTGTTTTTTGTGTTTGCTTGCTTGTTTTGTATTCTTAAAAAAGTAATTGAAAATGTTTAATATAAGGATTTTTGCCTATCCCAGTATGGTTATGACACAAGATCACTTGGTTCCTGATAAACTAAAAAGTCATTATAAACGTTGTTTTGAAGAACAACCTACTTAAAATATATTTTATTAGCAGCAATAATAAGAGGATGACTAATTTGAATAATCTAGCAACTTGAGACTGGGGAAACAATATGGCTTAGAGTCAGAGGGACTTTAGTCCAGCTTAAATCAGGGTTACGCAACATAAGCATTATTGACCTTTGGGGCCAGATAATTCCATGTTGGAGGGGTGCTGTAGGATATTTGGCAGCATCCCTGGTCTCTACTCACTAGATGCCAGGGGATGCCCCTTCTCAGTTGTGATAATAAAAAATATCCGATTGTCAGATGTCCCCTAGCGGGGGCGAATAGTCCCTAGTTGAGAACCACTGGTCCATTGGGGGTTCTCAACCTCAGCAGCGCAGTGGAATCAATCAAGAATACTGATGCCCGGCCAGGCACAGTGGCTCACGCCTGTAATCACAACAGTTTGGGAGGCCGAGGTGGGTAGATCACCTCAGGTCAAGAGTTCAAGACCAGCCTGGCTAACATGGTGAAACCCCATCTCTACTATAAAAATACAAAAATTAGCTGGGCATGGTGGTGGCAGGTGCCTGTAATCCCAGCTACTCAGGAGGCTGAGGCAGGAGAATCACTTGAACCCGGGAGGCAGAGGTTGCAGTGAGCCGCGATTGTACCACTGCACTCCAGTCTGGGCAACAAGAGTGAAACTCCATCACAAAAAAAAAAAAAAAAAAAAAAGAAAGAAAAGAAAAGAATACTGCTGCCCAGACTGGTTGGATTGAACCTCTGTGGATAGGCTCAGAATCAGTACCTTTTCAAAGCTCGGTAGGTGATACAAAGGTCCAGCCAAGACTGCCAAACACTGTACAGACATCCCAGTGCATCCATACCCTTACCTGGGAGAGAGCTGTAATACCATCTGTTCTAACTGTCACACAAGATCAGATGAGAGAGCATTTATGAAAGCATTTACACCACAAGGCAATTAGTCTGTTCAAGGCAGCAGAGAAAAATAATGTACTTTTCAAAGTTGCCATTGAAATTGAAAAATATATCCAGCTCTCTATTATGAATTAGGATGGTTTATATTTACTGTCTTTTAGATTCATACCACATTCCCAATAGGAAAGAGATGTGATGCATTCTCTAAGTCTCTCTTGTGAGTAGATTCATGATATTATTCAGTCTTCGATGGGCAGAAAAGCATACAAATTGGATCAAATCGTTCATACTATGCACCAGTGATGCTCTGAATATATACTATAAAATCAATATTCTTTCTTCTTTTGCCTCTCAATAACCAATTTTAATAAGTGGAAAAGAATTCAGATTCCTCTGACAATAGCCTCTTTAGAAAGAATGGGGAAAATTCTTGGGTTACAATTGTGTCAATGAAAGGGATTCTTTATTTTAAAAAAGATAAAAATATCCAAAGCAAATAATAACAAATGTTAACAGTTACTAAATCTGAGTAACAAATACATAGATATTTATTTTCGTTTTTCTATATTTTTCTTTGAAGTATCTGATTCAAACTCAAAGAGGATGCTAAAATCAGTTTGAACAAAGCACCAGTGAATACTTCAAAGAAAAATAAAGAAAAAAGCACGTTTTTGTTGGTGCCAGGTGACTATGGAGACCCCACGGGGATGGGGAGGCCAACTGGGGGCCAAGGGGCTGCACCCCCCAGTGTCTACCTCAGTTCATATTGCCAGCTTACGCAGGGAGGGCACATTAGCCTTTGATATTCAAGAGCAGTTCTAACTGAGCAGTTCAGCTAGGGTGTAAGGAAATCTTAGTAGTTGAATTTTTTTTTTCATGTGCGCTAACAGCTTTTAAAACAAAGAAATTATTATCAATATCTGCTTCTACTCTCCTTAATGAGTTGCTAAAGTGTGTAACCCCTCCCTTTCTCCCTAATATAACCAATATGGTAGCAATGGGGACATTTTACACAAAAGGCAGAGTGAAAAGATGGACTTTTAGGCACATTTTTTTTTTTTTTTTTAAAGAGATGAGGTTTTCTCTATGCTGCCCAGGCTGGACACAAACTCCTGGGGCACAAGTGATCCTCCCACCTCAGCCTCTCAAGTAGCTGGGATTACAGGCGTGCACCACCATGCTCAGTTTAGGCATATATTATAAAAGAAGCAATTTGCCTGAAGCACTACACTCCCCTGTAGACTGTGGACAGATAAGTAAGCAAGACAATTTTTCTCCCAGAGTAGGAGTTGGCAAACTACAGCCCCTGGGACAAATCCAGTCCACTGTCTGTTCCTGTGAATACAGTATTAATTTAACACAGCCCAGTCCATTCGTTTGCATATTATCTATGGCTTCTTTCAGCTACAACATCAGAGTTGAGTAGTTGTGACAAAATCTGTATAGCCTCAAAAGCCTGAAACACTTACCATCTGTCCCATTACAGAAAAGTTCCCTAACTCCCATCCTAGAGTATTAACATATAAATTTGTTCCATAGAGCCACTGTAATCCCAGCACTTTGGGAGGCCGAGAGGGGAGGATGGCTGGAGCCCAGGAGTTTGAGACCAGCCTGGGCAACATGGCGAAACCCTGTCTCTACAAAAATTAGCCAGGCACGCTGGTGGGTGCCTATAGTGCCAGTTACTAGGGAGGCTGAGGTGGGAGGATCACTTGAACCCAGGAGGTAGAGGTTTCAGTAAGCTGAGATCATGCCACTGCACTGTAGCTTGGGTGACACAGTGAGACCCTGTCTCAAGAAGAAAAGAAAAGAAAAGAAAAGAAAGGAAAGAAAGAAAGAAAGAAGGAAAGGAAGGAAGAAAGAAAGAAAGAGAGAAAGAAAATAAAAGAAAGAAAGATTTAATAACAAGTGAGTGGACAAAATAAAATATAATATTTCTCAATGACTTTTATAGTCACAAAGTAGTATACATTTATACTACAGTTTTGCTTTAATACAGAAAAAACAATTATAAAGACCCAAATATTGTCACCTTTTCTCTTAAAACAAACAAACAAACAAACAAACTAGTGTGGTCTACAAAGGAAACCTAAAAGAGGATGTGTTGATAATTAATAATTTAACACATTGTTAAAATATCACTGTTTGATAGTCTCTCAACCTAGCCATTTCCTAGAGTAAGACTATTTTATTTATATACCTATTTGCAATTGAATAACTGTAATACAGGTAAAAATACTAATGAAAATTTATAGGCAAAAATATTTCCCTTTTATAGAAAAATAGAAGTCATAGCTGTGTGCTAGAGAGAAATAGAAAAGTAATCTTTTCTTTCAGTCCTTACAAAATAATTACCTCTATAGGGAGTAAAGATGATATTTGTGTTTTGACATAAGTAAAAGCTTATTTTTAGTTCATTTCATATGCCTGGACTTTCCAATGTTTGGGGAAATTTTAAGAAATGGAGATGTTTTGGTAGCTATATAAGACTCTATTATTTCCAGAAGCCTCATAAATTGAAAATGAGACCTTACTGACACTCTTTCTTTTGTTTCTCCTCAAAAGGATTCCCAAATAGGAAAAGAATATGTAATAAAACAGAGAGTGCAGAGCTATGGTTGTCAAGGCAACCATAATAATCTTGCCCTTGAACTGTGGTAGAGCATCCACTGCAGTTCAATCTAACCTCATGTTTCCTCAGAATGCTTATATATTTTCGAAATCCTTATTATATAGCAATATCATTCCAGTCAATCAGGTGATGATAGGAATGTAGAACAGGAACCGAAATGTCCATGGCATTCCCATTACGGAAGGTAGACAGGAAAATGACACTTGCTAGCATACAGAATAGCTAAGAGAACATGTCCTTCCACTCCACGCCATTCAACATGCGTTTGGGACACTATCCTGGCTACTACCATTAATAGAAACATCAGTCCAGCCCATAAAGTAGTAAATCCAGATTAAATGAGCTGCAATCCTGTGATAGATCCCCATAGCCCTAGAGAACTATGAGAAACTACAGAATGGCTGGTATACACACTCACAAATTGCCACTTTGTGGAAAAAATGGCCACTATTTATGATCATCAGTTTTTCTTCATAGTGAAGAGAAGAAAACTTTCCCCATACAATTTGGAAGAAAGTGTTACTACTTATTTGTATCTCATCTGATGCTTCCTTCAGGACTACGGAGGATTGTGTTTTCTCTAGGAGATAGTCAGTATCTTAGAGGCTGGGCAGCTAGAGTTTGCCTCACTGAACACTAAATGATCTTTGCTTATATTTTCCAACTCAGACACTCCTCAATTCTGAAAGTCTGTTAAGATAGCTGGATATTTCAAAGTCCACATGCATTTTCCCATAGAAATAAAGATACAGTGGTTTTGGTTCGTAGGTCAGCTCAAGTAGTCTCATTTAACCTATGACATACGTGAAGTACAGAGTGGGAAGTACAAATGTAAATGGGAACCCCATTCTCACCCATGTGAGACCCTGGAAAACAGAAAAGAGTCTCCATCATGGGATAGGGGAAGGAGCACTGGATTGGGATCAGAAGTCTTTGTCTGTATCAGTTCTTTCTCTGTGCCTCCAGCCCAGAGACCATCTCCTCTGAAGTCAGTGCTGAGGCCCCTGGATCCAGCTCAATCACTTAGCTCACCATGGGAACTCAGCACATCATTTGCCGGAAATAAAATGATAAGCACCTTGCCATATGATCTGAGGTCGTCATTTAGTCATTTGAACATTTATTTTTCTGTTTTGTTTTGTTTTGAGACAGGGCCTCGCTCTGTTACCCAGGCTGGAGTGCAGCAATGTGATCTTGGCTCACTGAAGCCTCGACCTCCTGGGCTTAAGCGATTCTCCCGCCTCAGCCTCCCAAATTGCTAGGACTACAGGTGGGCACCACACCTACTAATTAAAAAAAGTTTTTTTTAAGAGACAGGGTCTCACTATGTTGCCCAGGCTGGTCTCGAACTCCCGGGCTCAAGCAACTCTCCTGCCCCAGCCTCCCAACATTTCAATATTTCTGAGATTCAAGATCCCCCTCTATAAATTAGATGTTTGGGAAAAATAGGCCAGGCACTAAGCTTCTCTTACTCTCATATTGTATTACCCTTAGACCTGTGGATAACTCCTGTTATTCCTGTGTTTTTTTTTTTTGTTTGTTTGTTTTGTTTTGTTTTTTTGTTTTTTTTTGGTATAATAGTGATAGCAATGGGTTCCATGATATCAAAAGGATAGAGACAGAGTTAGGATAAGCATTTTACTATTGGTGGGGGATTGAAAACTTATATTTTTGGAAAGGAATTTGCTGAACAAAATAGACACTGGCATTTTTTGCTGAATTGACAATGTGATAAGAAGCACTCCCCAATTTCCTCTCAGTTATTTTTGAGTAAGTCCTACCCCGTCTTCCTGGTGTCTCCTTCCACTCATTAAACAAATTTCTTTGTTTTTTGTTTCTAGTGTATTTATCACCATCTCACTTACCTTATTTTTTACTGTGTATGTATCGGCCATCCTTTGGCCCTCTAGAAATAAAGTACCATCAGGGCAGGGGTTTGTGTTTGTTTTGTCCAGAACTGTATCTCCAAAGCCTAGAATAGCATCTGCACATAGTAGGCATTCAAAACATACTTAGTGAATAAATAAATGAATGAATCACCGAATGAGAGCAAAAAAAAGTATATTCTTCTTCAGATCTAAATAAAATAGACATTTCAAAGTATATGTTGAGGCATCCACTGAAGACAAATTTTGGAATATTATGAAATCCAGTAGGAGGGAGATTATTTTTTGTCAGAAAAACTAAGGTAAGGAGACCCAATACCCCAGACTACTATCCAAAAGATTGAGTAACCAGGGTGATTGCTTAGATAGAGATGCTCTTGATATATTAGAAGTAAACATGTATAAAGAAGGAATGCTTCTTGTATTTCTACTTAGGCCTGGGAAATGTCTGGTACAATGGAAAACAACATCCTGAGGCAGAAGCCACCAGGCATCCAGAATCAGTGGATTCTTGCTCTGCCTCTTAGTACCTGTTGACTTTGAGCAGCTAGAGGACTTCCCAAACTTCAGATTTCTCACTTATAAAACTGGAATATGGCCCCCTGCCTTACAAGGTGGTTGTGAGGGTAAAATAAAATGTAAGGAAACCCAGAAAAAAAAGATCTTCAGTAAATGATGGCCACTCCTACTATTGCCATTACCAACAGTAGCCCTGCTCAAGTCACTGAACCCCTCTGGACTCCAGTTCCCTTTTCTACAAAATGAAAACATTGGACGAGAATGATTTCAAATGGCCCTGCCACTCCAAAAATCCTGTATGCTCAGTTTCATTCCCTCAAATATGTAACTATGGGGCTGGGTGAAAAAACAAGATCTTTTAAAGAGAACCTAGATTTAGCTATGGAGGCTTATTAAATTATCTGTGTTATAATTCTACATTCATAACCCTAAAATATAATTTTCCCTTAAAAATATTCTGGAAAAAAAGTTTCCCATGTCTTGGCAAACCAAACTCCAGAGAGTTTTCCAGTGTTTGGAAGGGGCTGAAGGGCCCCAATATTTTAAAGATGAATATAATTTGGTGCTGAAATCTTCCTTTTTTGTTTATGACTATGTCCTAAAATAGAATCCTAGAAGAGAGAAGTGTAGCTTAGAAATATCAAGAGACTGCCTAAGAATCCAGCAGGGTTTCATACACATGTTAGTTGATTTGCACTTTAAAATTGTTATTCACTTACATGTTTCCACATTTCTACTGTCCCAAACAGGATGAATTTGACAATTTGTGAATCATGAAAAAAGAAAGAAAATCAACTTAATAAACAAGTTATTTTCCCTTTGGGTCATATGTACCCCATAAGATAACTTTAAAGCAGCCCTTACATTACAGAGACATTTACTTGGGATTAGCAGAAAATAATTTTCAGGTTGCCGGTCATTCTTTAAAAATCTTTTTAAAGAAATTGTGTATTCAAAGAGCTCCCAGGGGGAAAAAATTCTGTTAATTATAATACTTCTGACCAACAAAAAAACCTAAATGGTCTGCAATACTTCTAAGTTATCAGTGAAAAAGACCTCCCTTTAGTACAACACAATTTTTAATTTCTTGAAGTATGTCTTGGTGTAACAAACACCCCCATCCTTTAGGTCATATTCAAATTACACACACACACACACACACACACACACACACACACACACACACACACACGCATGCACACACAGTGCACCACCCACTTCTCTCATTTCCTCCTGTAACCACAAAACGGAATGTTTTACTACAATCATGCACACCCATTTTATTTGCATAAAAATGATGGCTTTAAACTGGTAAAGAAGCAGGAGATCATAATCAGAACTGAAATTAGTCAAAATGAAGAAAAATATTTTAAAAATAAAAATGAACCTTACATTCTAATATATTTGTGCCTGGATCAAGAGCTACTATATTAAAATAAACATTCATATCATATAACTAAATACAGGTGACCTAGAAACACCCAACTTACAAATATCCTGTACATGAGAACAGTCGACCCAAGTGAGCCAGGCCAGGAACAGGGCAGGCTCTCCCCACACTTGAAGGCTAGAGAAGGATTCCTCTAGGATTCCCCTCCGTCTCGTCCTGCTGGATAGTGGCGTTGGAAGTGATTAGAGTAGAAACGGGAAGTGAGAAGCCATGGGCCTTGTACCGCCACAGTACTGTCTTCCCACCATTCTCAACGAGGACTCCATTTCCCATAAATGTTACAAAGAGTGCCTTGGTTCCCAGGCCAGTCCATCAGAAGTCTGCAGGACCCACAGTGCAGCTGGAACTGTGCTATTAATACTAGGCTGACTTCCCACTTGGAAGCCAACTCCAGCCCTGACAGTGCTGTCAGCTCTGTTATGGTTAAATGGATTTGTGGGCGGTCCTGGGAGCCTGCCAGTGAGAACATCCTTTCTGTGGGAAAATTCTTACCGAGGCCCAAACAGCTCACTGTCAAACAGGGTTGTAGACCACAAGTTGTGAGAGCCTTAGGCATTGACCAATCACTTCTCACCTTTCCCTTCTGGAAACACTTGAGTGATCATTAGAGTCAACTCTTATACAGAGAAACATAAGGCAAGTCCAACACTCAGCATGTGATCTGTTCCATGACAAGTAATGTGTATATTTTACTGTTGTCATTAATAAAATGACTGCAAAAATAAATTATACCTCAGTAACACCATGTTCTAATCAACTGAGAGACATTATCACATAATAGTCCTCTTGAATAAGTGGAACTTACGTGTAGAAAGGTTACTGTTCTCATCAATAGCAAAGAGGTAGTTTGGTACAAGTTGATGAAATACAAGATCAAATAGTTTACCCACACAACACACACACAAAGACAGCTAACAATGCAACAGAGATGGGGAGTTATTATAGTAGCAGATTGTAATCTGCTAGGAGATGAAGGATATTCACTGCCTGGGAGCCTTAAGTACACACTGTTAACTGGTCCAAATAAGGCAATGGTCATGCTGAAGCAGGTACCTTTGGTATATCTTTAGTTTATTTACCAGTAAGAAGTAGGGCCTCCCTTATCTACTTAAAGACAGCACAGAAACCACTGGAGACCAAATTAGGGCATGGAAAAGCAGAGGATCTCCCAAATCTGAGGCCTTAAGTCAGTTGATCAAAGTTCTTAACCAAAGGACAAGGGGACAGACAAGGGCCAATTTCGGTGTAGTGACTCGTCCTCCATGTAGCGGGTCAGAAGAGAGATTTCGGCACATCTGAATAATTCTCAATTCTCCAGTACTGAGTCACTAATGATAAGTCAGCTTTGGTGTTGTATCTCTCTTACTTAATCATCCCCAAGGATAAAATATTCCAGTACCCATGGGGAATCTGAAATGAGGTAAGAGCAGATTTAGATTGGTTTCTTAAATGCCTGAGAATGACATTTTAGTTGGCATATAATATATGGATACACACACATATGCAGACTATATATTATGCATATACACTATGTTCACCCGGATTGATGTATATATACTATGTATAGGCATATATACTACATATGTATGCATATGCACATATATATAATCTTTCTTTTTTATACAATAGATGTCAACTGACCTTTAGAAATGCCTTCAAATTATATTATTCAGTTCAAGCATACTTAGTACCATATCCATCTGTGGGTAGCCAATTAGAAATTCATGCCTCACTAACATGTTTCCAGACTGAAGGTAAATTGTAAGAATGCACATCTGTGTTGGTTGTGAAAAACATCATCCTTTGCACTATTGAAGAAATCTTAATGCCAACCTACCCTCCAGAGAAGCCTCAGATCCTTGGAAAATTTTCAGTTTGATCAACACACAGAGGTAAGCCCCAGCAAAAGTTCTTTAACAGGTATTTGGAAAAAAGGTAACAAAGAATTTCCCTCTCTAAGTTAGGCTGACTAGTGTGGTGCTGTGGAGACAGAAGGGGATATTAATTCCACATAGTGCTCTCTCCCAGGCAAAAGCATTTTAAAATAAAAACAGCCAAAAAAGTTCTAATTTCAAGTTACCCTGAGAACTAAACTTCTTCCTTTCAGGAAATTTACTGAACTTGGCCAGTGCTTAGAAGTCTTTAGTGTTGAGATATTTGCTAGAGTGTCCTTATTTAATCAGAAACAACCTGTCTCAGGCAACAGTATTTCTTACACTGTGTGTGTGTGTGTGTGTGTGTGTGTGTGTGTGTGTGTGTGTGTGTGTGTGTGTGTGTGCATGGTAGTATGTCAATCTGAGCCAACTTGTCCCAAGGGCCACACCTATTTCTTGATAGTTAAACAAACCCGATTTAGGATAAGGAGTTTGAAATTAGAAATGTGGCAAGTAGCCCAAATGAATTTTTGTCTGACCCATCACTTCTATTTTAGTTCTCTCTTCCCTAATTGTTCTGCCTCCTCTCTGTACTTTCTGATCATTTTCCTTGACCTCATCATTGGAAAGGGTGTACCCACAGTGGGTGAAGCCATATTCTAGAAAAGTCACTGCCTAGGATTTTTAATGAGCTAACAATCATTTGTGACTGCATCAGGCAAACTTTTCATGCAAAGAAATGCTTAGGAAGCCCAAAAAGACAGATAAATTGATTATCTCCAAGCTACCAAAACAGGCTGGATTTTTGGTGCCTGCTGGCTATTAAATGGTTATGTAGAAGAATTTGCTCTTTCATTCAACCTGGTAGTGACATGGTAGTACAGCAGTTAACTTTTACCACTTGTCACTTCTTCAGTGTTTCCATTATCTACCAAAGAGAACCTAACAGTTGTGAATGTCTAAACTGGTTAGGGTCAGTGAGCAATACCTAGCCTACAAGTTTGTTGCAATGATTACACGAGATAAAAAGTATAAAGCACTTATGTAGTACCTGGCACATGGAAAGAGCTATATATATATATATATATATATATATATATATGTTCATCAGCATCATCATAATCATTATAACCATGATCACCACCACCACTATCATCACCACCATCAGTGTCATCATTTATTGTGAAATGAGGACTACTGATTATAAAATTTTAGTTAGGACAGGAGTACCATCTATGATAGAATAAACTGAAAGGTAAACACAATAATACATAGTTCTCTATGTAGAAGGATCCCCTGAGAGTTCATCAGTCTCCACATATTTTCCCCACAAACCATATATCCACTTTTCTTCCATTACCATAGAACCTGACTCCAAAAGATTTAGATAAATTACTGATTTCAGCAGCATGCTGGACAAATTTTTCCAGAAACTTTGTGGATCAGACAGTAAAATGTAGCAAATATAGCTGTACATACAGATGGACTGAAGAACTATGCATATCAGGTACTAATTAATAAAGTAGGCAAATCTACCACCACAGGTACCTGGTCCCATCTTGTTTAACATCTTCATCAGAAGCTTACATAAAAGCATGGGCAGTGATTATCAAATTTTTACTAGACAACTAAGCTAGGAAGAATGCATAATATAATAGAAAAGAGAATTGGGGTTTTAAAATACAATTGTAATTTATATATAATAATTTAATTAGATTAAAAGGTTAGGATGATACTTTAAAAATTCAAGAAATTAGAAATTTGCATTTAAATTGTAACAATTAATTAGACAGAGAGAGGCAACTTGAGTTTAACTCTGTGAAAAGGAAGAGGTAGGATTTTTAATGAGCCAACAATTGTCCAATAAGCTCAAATGAACTCCACGTCTGACAAAAGCATTACACCAGGCAATGGAAACTTGGGCTGCATGAAAAAAACTTTGGAATCCAACTCAAGAAAAGAGAAAAGTGACCACGCAATGGATTCCACCCCAGCCAGAACACACATGGAGCACTAAACTCGGGTCTGGAGGATACGCCTTTGAAAGACATTGAGGCATCCAGCAAGTTCTGAAGAGGGTAGTGAGGCTAGGCAGGGGAAGATGGTGAAAGCTTGGTCATTTGACAAACCTTCGAAATCCATGAAAGAAATTGATGTTGAGACTGAAGTTGCAAAGGCTGTGCAGTAATAGAAATGCTGACCTAAAATATTTAAATGGTGAAGTAATAGATCTGGCCTATCTTTCAAGAGAGTAGATTTCAAATGACAGAATGAGAATTTCAGGAAGTAGGCCTGGGCCCCCTTCAAGGAGACTATATCTAAAGAAAACATTCACCCGAGGATAAGTGACTTAAGGGTAAGGGGATTCTTAATACTTAAAGCTTCTGCAGATATCCATTCTGAATGTGGTGAAAAGGAATCCTGTTTTGGGTGAGTGGCCAAACATATGACCGTTAGGGTGCCACAACTGTAATTCAGTTCTCCTGTGTAAAGTGTCAATGAGTGATATGAGGAAGAGGGAGGGCTTCGTTAGAGGAGAAGGGGATGGCTGGAAATGGGGAAAGAGCAGTTTATAGCTGGCTTTGGGTGGCTGAAGAGTGTAGCAGGTAGCATAGTTCCCATGATAAATGAATTCATACTAATTAATTAATAAAGGCTCAAACCAAACTTCGGAATTTTATTCAATGCTAGTCCTATTCTAATGACAACTGAGTCAAAGACAGCTGTCCCAGTGCCCTGTGGCCTAATCCATTCCCTGCCAATGCTGGAATGATGTTTTATTCTTTTTCACAGTCCTCATGACACCTTAGGCACTAGGCAGTAGCTTTATTAACTTTCTACTTTTGCTCCAGGGAGTTCAGGTTAAAGAATGAGGAATGATTAGTCAACAGTAGAAACTAGTTTGGCATACCACATGTTCTCACTCATAAGTGGGAGTTGAACAATGAGAACACAGGGACACAGGGAGGGGAACATCACACACCGGGGCCTGTTGGGGGTAGGGGACAAGGGGAGGGAGAGCATTAGGACAAATACCTAATGCACGTGGGGCTTAAAACCTAGATGACAGGTTGGTAGATGCAGCAAACCACCATGGCACATGTATACCTATGTAACAAACCTGCACATTCTGCACATGTATCCCAGAACTTAAAGTAAAATAACAAACACACAAACAAAACAAAAACAAAAAGAAACTTGTTTGGCAAGATGACTATTTGCTTGACTACTTTCACTAGGATATATGACCTCAACCTAAGTTGAAGTATTTTGACATCAAGGTGATATAAACATTTTTGCTGTTTTTTTTTTTGAGAAAAATATCACAGTAGTATGTCAATGTGGGTTTTTTTCTTAAACCTCCTGATCACTGTTAATTTTTAAAATTTGTCTTTTTAAAATATACTTTTTAATGTTTGATGGGACATTAATGAATATTGTTAGACTGTGCTTCAACACTATAGTGATTTAACATATTTTGATATAATATAAAATATATAGCATACATTATGTTGTGATATATGTACCTTAATATCTAACAAAACTTTCTAGAAGAATTACATCCATTTATGTATTAAATTATACTAAAGCAAATTGAGAATTTATTTCATAATTAACACAAAATATCCATATTGCCCGGACCCAGAAATGAGGAAAATGATGCTACAGTGTTAAAGCAAGGTTAGAATATTATTGTAGAGCATAATTAATGGAGGGAGTGCATTTTCAAATATCCTCTTTACCTCCTTGTTGCTATGTTGGCTACACACATAATACTACCCGAGCCTGTACCTCTCATTAATCCATTGTAACCTTTTCTTGCTGAGGAATTTCATCACAGCCATATTACCTGCCAGTAAGTGATAGTTCAGGTCAATTTGAAATGCCATGGCTTTTGATCCTGCTGTCTCTGAGTATTTCATTTTAGATTTTAATTACAATGTTATCGTGCTTGTGGACCAACCCCAAACTGCATTGAATTGGGAAGTCATTTTCCTTTATTTTCCTTTTATAATATAATTTCAAAATGACAGGCTCATACACAAAGCATAATTCTTTATAGACACTGGCTCATCATTGGACTTAATCACTTCCAAAGCAATGAGGATGGAAGAAATCCAGGGGGTCCTGATTCATGGAGATTCCTGGCTTTTTTCCCACTCAGTTGATGGAAAATGTTTTCTCTTTTTACGTTAGATGAGGGATGGGGTTAGGGAAACTCACATCCTACACTCTTATGATTTGGTTCATGTCTTTATTGTTCTCCAAATTTTATGTGTTTGGGTCAGTTAATCAGACTCCTAATTCTATCCATTGTATTCAAACAGATGTAGTACTTTTTTCTCCTTTCTTCCCCCAAAGCTGCATTACTTTTTGGATATGGGGTCTCTCTGGCCAGCTGCAAAGATTCTGCCTGTGTGACAGATGACATCTCCCCCACGCTAATAAGTCTTTTAAAACCCAGAAATTATCTTGGGTATCCTACAAGTCACGAACAGCAGTACACTAGGGATATGGTGATTTACTTAATAAATATCTGTTGTGTGGGTAGAAAAGCTAGAAATACTAGTCAGGTCTGCTTTTTCTCGAACTTGAGTCTTAATTATATCTTTCTTTAAAATTGAGATATAATTCACATACTATAAAATTTACCACTTTAAAGTGTACAATCCAGTGAGTTTTAGTACATTCAGAGTCATGCAACCATTACCACAATCAACTTCGGAGCATTTTCATCACCCTAAAAAGAAATCCATACCCATTAACAGCTACTCATCACATCCCTCTCCCTCAGCCCCTAGCAACTATGAATCTACTTTCTGCCTCTGTGGATTTGCCTGTTCTGGACATTTCATATATATCCAATCATACAATATGTAGTCTTTTGGGTCTGGATTCTTTACTTAGCATAACATTTTCAAGGTTTGCATGTGTTGTCGCAGGAATCATCCCTTTTGTGGCTAAATATATTCTTTTGTATTGATACATCACATCTGTTTATTTGTTGATGAACATTTGGATTGTTTTCACTTCTTAGCTATTATAAACAACACTGCTCTGAACATTCATGTACATGTTTCCATGTAGACATATGTTCATTTCTCTTAGGTAGATAACCAAGAGTGGAGTTTCTGGGTCATATGGTAGTTCTACGTTTTAACTATATCTTTCTTTCTTTCTTTCTTTCTTTTTTTTAGACAGAGTTTTACTCTTGTTGCCCAGGCTGGAATGCGATGGCGTGATCTCAGCTCACCGCTACCTCTGCCTCCTGGGTTCAAGTGATTCTCCTGCCTCAGCCTCCCGAGTAGCTGGGATGACAGGCAGGCGCCACCACGCCCAGCTAATTTTTTGTATTTTTTAGTAGAGATGGGGTTTCTCCATGTTGGTCAGGCCGGTCTTGAACTCCCAACTTCAGGTGATCTGTCCACCTTGGCCTCCCAAATTGCTGGGATTACAGGCGTGAGCCACCGTGCCCGGCCTTAACTATATCTTAATTGTTTTCCTCAGGTAGCTATGAGTGGTCTCAATTCTTCTGTAAATTCTTTTATGATTTAGTGATTTCCTGCCTTTTTATAATAGAAAAATTGATTTGGTATATTTTATTCCATTTTATCTTCATAAAGGTCCTCCATCCATGTCTGGAAACATTTTAATGCAAAGTCCTAAAGAAAGTTAAATCCTAAGCACTTATCTCCTTAAAAATAAATTCAGCTTGATTTAGAAGAATTCTGTATGTAACAAAATGGGTAAATTCCCCATTCATTAATAACTCTGTTATATTATTATCTGTTATGGGATCTCCTTATAAAGCAAACACCTCAGGTACTAGGTATTACAAATAATTTCTTCCTTGTATGAATGTCAAGTCCTCTGAGAGCTGATGGTATCAATCTATACAGCAACATTTTCTGCTCACTGTAAAATCTGGTGGTGCCAAACCCATCTTATGTGAGACAAAGGGACCAATCTGAATTAGTGACACCAAAAACAAACAAGTTTTTCCATGTAAACATTTTTATATTCCGGAACACACAATTATTCAGATTTTCAGGATAAGAAACTTTGTTAGATAATAGGAGGACATTATGTTTAATAAACAAATTAATTCTGTAAATGGCACTTGAAGGAAGATTAAAGGTAACCAACAGTCTTGCTCATATGTATTGTCAATACAACTTCTACATCTTATTTAGCCTATAATAAAAGGCTTGCTAAAAATGTGTATCAGTACCAAACCTCCTATCACCATATTCCAATGTATTCAAAATTCCTAATCATCTTTGCACAAGCATTATTAAACACTGTAATTCTATATTGTGATTTGCTTCCCATTTGAAAAAAAGTATTTCCTCCCTTGTCTTCTAAGAAGATACTCCTTCAGGGATTTTATAGAGTTCAGATTTGCTGTCTTTCTCCTGCCTCCTTCAGCACCAGTCAAATCATTTTGTAAAATTCACTGGGATTAACAGGCATTAGTAATTTGTTTATCAGTCACATAGATAAAATTTGCCTTTGAATTTTATATGAATGCTGCCCACAAGCACAGAACGTTTTTTCTATCTTTTCAGTTGACCAAGAAAAAAAACTACACACATGCGCATATAAAAAGCACTGTTTCCTTCTGATACTTCATTTGAAGGCCCCTCAAAAGCAGAAGAAAAAAAATAAAACCATATGAATTAAAGTTAAGGTAGAGGATTTTTCCAACAGCATCATTTCTGCTGGTTACTAAGTTCTGCAAATAGCTAATGAGGCCAACCACCTTTGAAATCAAAGTGCTGTGCCCCATCCCCTAATGGAGCCACAGTATGCTAAGGGAAGTGAAACTTCTAGAGTCAGCACCCAGACGGTGTTGACAAAGAAACCCACGTGCATGGTGCAGTGCAGACTATTTTTTTAAATTGGCCTCAAACTCTAAAAAGCACACAAACACACATTTGGATCACCTCTGTTCCACTACACAAAACAATCCCAGTTTGCCTGACTCCCCACGGCCTGGTTCACATGCTGAGTAACTGGATGCTATTTAAATATTTAGCTCAGGCCAACAACATTAGCAAAGCATTTTTCTCACCTTATTACCCACGGCCAAATATACAACTTTGAGGTGGTCTGCGCTGTCTGCTTCTTTCCATATGAGTATAACATTGACCTGTATGCATATGATTCTCACCAATGTAGAGGTAACTGCTCACATTTGTATCTTAGTAAGAGGGAATTCATGAAGCAATAAATGTTTAACAGCTAGGTGTCATCTCCCAGCTACGTATGAATTTCTGTTATAATATCAATGACAAATCATTGACTAAGCTTATCTTATAAACAGAAGTCCACTGAACTTGCTTTTAGACAACCTAAGTCGAAATTACTTTTCTGAATGTAAATTAATTCGGCCACTGTAAAAAGCAGATTGGCAATTTCTCAAAGCATTTAAAACAGAACTACCATTCAGCCCAACAATCCCATTATTGGGTATATACTCAAAGGAATATATATTGTTCTATCATAAAGACACATGCATATGTATGTTTATCACAGCACTATCCATAATATTGCAACGACATGGAATCAACCTAAATGCCCATCAACAGTAGACTGGATAAAGAAAATGTGGTACATATATTCCACGGAATACTATGCAGCCATAAAAAGGAACAAGATCACATTCTTTGCAGCAACACGGATGGAACTAGAGGCCATTATCATAAGTGGAGGAACATAGGAACAGAAAATCATATACTGCATGTTCTCACTTGTAAGTGGGAGTTAGACATTTAGTACACACGGATACAAAGAAGGGAACAACAGACACCAGGGCCTACTTGAGGGTGGAGGGTGGGAGGAGAGTGAGGATCGAAAAACTACCTATTGAGTACTATGTTTACTACATGGTTGATGAAATAATCTCTACACCACAGCCCCACAACATGCAATTTACCTATATAACAAACCTGCACATGTACCTTTGAAACTAAAAATGTTTAAAAAAAAAAAAGAAATTACTTTTCCACCAATAATTAGCCATGTGACCTTGGAAAAGTTAATTAACTTTATTAGCAGCCTCAGTTAGTTGCCTACCCAACAGTGATTTCCCCTTCCCTCCTTCTTCCAAAGAGAGGTCTGATGTTATTTGGCTATTCAACCTTCCCCCACGTGACCAAGGGTAGATGACCCATCCCGGCTCCAAAGATAGATCCTCATTACGTTTGGTCCGTTGTGGTTACACTATTCCATTTGCCAGGAATGTTTTAAGAAGGGAAATGCATATCAGATTAAGTTTGGTTGCATAACTACAAAAAAGAGCAAGAAATAAAAATAACAGTGGTCTTAAATAAGATGCAAATATAATTCCCTGGGGAATTATATTTTATATATTGGAGAAAAGAAGACAGGTGTTAGGCAACAGGGGGCACCCTGTTCAGGAGTAGATAGATGCATCAGGGATGAGGCTCTCAACTAGCTTACTTTTCTGCCATTTTGCTGTGCTGTCTGAGGTCCAGCACTGCTGCTAGGAGCCCTGGACAACTTCAGCCAACAGAAAGCCCTTACTGCAGGGGACATAGTCACATGATGACAGTTAGCTATAAAGGAGGTAGTGAAAGGAAGGTGGGGGAAATGCAAGGAGAAGGGGAGACAACTAGTAGTCACTGTCACAGCATGTGGCCCAATTCCTGCCTACGAAATATGAAGCTTCTGGGAAAGTCTTGTGCTATGAAAGAGAAACAGAGAGAGATAAACTGTACTTCTCCCTCTGATCAGTGTCACATCTCAATGTGATGTCTGAAACTGATGCAGCCATCTTGGTACCAGCCTGAGAGCAAAGCCAACAATACACAGAGCAGGACAGAGCCTGCGGAGAGAAGGACCCAACATCCTGACATTCTGTATAGTACCCAGATCCTAGGCCATGCTGGACTTCTTGTCATCATAGATGGAAATTTCATTACTGTTTATTTCCAATAGGCAGGGAGTCTTCTGTTACTTGCAGCCAAATGTCTTCAAATTCATTCGACCTATCCAATAGGCCTTACAAATTTAAAGACAGTCATTTCTCCCTCTTGGTCTGTATTTTCACAAGCTAAAAATTCTAGAGACATAGAA
The DNA here is from genome assembly GCF_028885655.2 of Pongo abelii. Classification (NCBI taxonomy): domain Eukaryota; kingdom Metazoa; phylum Chordata; class Mammalia; order Primates; family Hominidae; genus Pongo; species Pongo abelii. Next base: position 11,402,216 of record NC_072008.2, read on the forward strand.
GATAAATCAATTCTTGTTTTAATCACTATTATCAAAATATATCTTGATTAATGCCTTAGCAATATTAAGTAATGTCTATGCCTACAGTGATGTGTTATAGTCATGTAGACCAAAATAGAAAAGCAGAACAAAAAGATAAAATTCATTAAATATGTCATATTCACATTCATTAAAAAATAATTGTTCATTTATCTTTTGGCTTATTGTTTTATAAAAATGAATGCAGAAAACCATAAAATAGTTCAGGTATTGGGGTTCCAATTCCTGGCCTTACCACTTGCATTGTGATCTAAGGAAAGTAATTTAATCTGTGAGAGCCATAGTCTTTTATACATTAAAAAATGGGAGAGGAATATCATTGGTTTTAGTCAGCCTTGGCTGCCAAAACAGAATATCATAGACTGGCTGGTGTAAACTACAGACATTTACTTTTCACAGTTCTGGAGGCTGGACATCTGAGATCATGGTGCCAGCAAAGTTCGGTTCTGATGAGGGATCTCTTCCCGGCTTGCAGACAGCCACCTTCTCACTGTGTTCTCACATGGCAGGGAAAGAGCAAGGTCTGGTCTCTTTCTTTTCTTATAAGGGCACTAATCCCATCATGGGAGCCCTACTCTCATGAATTCAGCTAAACCTAATAACTCCCCAAAGGCCCTACCTGCAAATAGCATCACACTGGCTGTAGGGCTAGGCTTCAACATAGGAATTTTGGTGGGACGCAAACATTCAGTCCATAAAACCATCTCTTCTTAAGAATGTGTGAAGGTTGAAAAAATATGTAAGTGGCATAATGGCAGTTATATAGTACTCAATAACTGGCAACTATGACATCATGGGCAGCCAGTGAGGATACAAAGACAAAGTTAATAGATCTGATTCAATATTTCATTCATTCATTTATACATACATACATTCAGATTCCACCTAGTTCCAGCAGGCATTGAAAGCAGCAGGAAAGCAAATATAAAAATTATTGCAATGTTTTAAGTTATAGAATAAATTGTATCTATCAAGAAATTATGGGTAAAGAGATAGCAGAAACCAAGAGACATCAGATGACACAAAGGAGCAGAAACCATGAGGGAAAGAGAAGAAAAGTCAAGGAAAGGTATTTGAGAGTAGACTAGATCGACGTGGGTAAATGAGGGAGGTGGGGAGAAAGAGAGAAAGCTAGTTAGCGTCAAGTCTACAGCCTGGTAAACGTCGAATGTTACTAGAGTCATACTTTGCACAGAGATGAGTTTCCTTTGAGTCTTGCATGGGGTGGTGTTGTTTTCACAAGGGCTAAGATGTTTTTCCCCTTTTAAGTTCTTTCCTGTGTAACTTTACAATGGATTTCTGCTACCTGAAATAACCAAGTGTGTCTCTGTTCCTTGCAACATGGAAGAACATAAAACAAAGTAGTAGCCTAAGCCACAGAATTGATAAAAGGGTGAAAGAAATGTGTCTACAGTGAGAGCAGAAGAGGCCTAAAATGGAAGTATGTTTAAGAAGCAGATGAGGGATAACATGCCTTCAAAGGAGAGCAAGACACATTACTCCCAGAGGTAGGAGGAGAAATATCAGAGTTATGGAAAAGGGAAGAAAAGAGGTTGTCAGGAAAAAACAGCTGGATTCAGAGGTTCCAGAGGTAACATGCAATAAGGACTCACTCTCCTGAATTCACAGCAAAGTTGCCTATAACCCTGAAGACGGAAGACTCAAAGGAATGATGGGGTAGAAGCCAGATAGCAGAGAGTTTCGCAGTAGATAGATGAGCATGTGAACTAGCTTTGAGTGTAAACTATTCTTACGAGAGATTTAGTTGCAAAAGAGAGATGGCTTTCAGAAGAGGTTTGCTCAAGGAAGGGTTTTGACATGACAAGATGACTGAGTGTGTAGAAGTTGAAGCTGGGGGAGAGTGAAGATGATGCTATCTGGAGTGACCCTGATGCAGCAGAACTGCATGGGATTTGGATAGGATGATAGATGCCTTTGCCTCTGAGATGGGAGGAAATGGGGCCTGTGCTGCCCATACTTGAATTTCATTTGTGATGAATCTTTGACTACAAGGACAAATTGACCCAGTACTTTCATGTGGAACTAGCTATAACAAAGGAATATTTAAAGTTTTAAGTGAGCTTGTTTTAACCTCACAAAGTATTATATATAAATAGTACGGTCATTTAAAATTTCCCAATTATTGTTATTTGTTCTGGATCTTAAGCTCATATCACAAGAACACTGATGGGGCTGTTTCTGGAAGTGACAGATCTTGTGCTTGTGGCTGGCTAATGAATCACCCAGGAAGTTTGAGAGACCAGGATGTTACCTCCAGATTGTGGGGCTTCCAGGCTTCCGCCCTATCAGGCAGGCACATCTGCTTCTCCAGATGAAGGAAACAAAACCAGAATAGAAGAGTCAGTTGGCAAAGCAACAAGGTCAATTCTTGCCCTCTCCTTCCTGGTTTCCTGCACTGACCTGGAACTATCTACGTGAACTGCCTTCAACCAATTCTGCACTCTGCAAAAAGAATTAAAGCAGGAAGGACCACACTGTTCTCCTCTTTCAGCATCCCTGAAATGCCGTCTGACTCATTTACTAAACCCACAAGTTTTGACTGATCTACACTGTGCATTAGACTCTGTCCTAGGCACTGGAGAAAGCATGGTGATCGTAAAATAGTTTTCCTATGTAGCATAGATTGCCGTGGGTCTTGCATGAGGACTAATTGTTAATAAGGATTCTTGTTGTTTATCTAAACGGATGCATCTGTAAATCTTGCTTGAGCATATTGCATTACTGTTTACAAAAGGGTAAGGTTGCTGTTTATTTTTCGGCATGGAAGATGCACACATTGTACTTTTCATTTACAAGATACAGCTCAGGATGAACAAAGCCTTAGGATAAATACTATTTTCTAAAACACACAAAAGATGATAAACTCCAAAGCTTACATGTGTTCTAATTTTCATTATGGCCCATTTGGCCCAGGGTTCCATACCTGTCAGAAGATCCCCATGACATATTAGGGAGGGCATGGTTTTGGCTATCATCTAAAATAGCATTCTTATTCCTCCTCCAATTCTAACTTCCCAACCTGCCTTAATTATCACATTTGGATTCATCTTCCATGAATTAAAATATTAGACTATATCACTTCTTAAGATACAGGATAGAAACAGAACCAGGATGCTTGCAATTTATGACTTCCACGAAGTTAACTCTAATTTTATGTTTCCTAATATTGCTGTTGTCAAGCTTAAAGGGTATTACTTAGTCCTGTTAAGTTCTATTGTGTCTTGTCCATCTCATATCTCTGTAGCTTATAAAGTACCTGACAAAGAAGGAAAGAGCTTGATAAATATTTGTGGAATAAAATAATTTAATCAACAACCAACTGTCACCCTTTTAAATTCGTAGACTTTAAATTTCCCTTCTCTCTGGTTTCATGTTTTACAGTCTAAAAAATCCTGATATTTTGGTAGATTCTCACCAAATAAGACTTAGGTGCCCATATGTCCCAGTTTGCTTAGTGCAGTTCCAGTTCATGCCTAATGTGCCAGGGTAATCATTCCTAGTGATCTTTTCCCTTTCAAAAGTATCCCAGTTTGAATGACCCTCTAGCCACTATTCTCCTGGGTCCCTTGAGCTCCTCTGTAAAATTCTACGTGTGCATTTCAGAAGCTGGAGAAAGCTTTCTTTTTACAGGACATTGTGGTAGTTTTTGTTTGTTTGTTTGATTTTTGCCTACTCTCCTTCCTGATGATAAAGTATCTCTATGGACTTTCAGACTACTGGGCAGGGGTTGTCTAGGAAAAGCCTAGGGCCATGCTTTTCAAATTTTAGTGTGCTTTAATGTATCACTGGGGGCTTCTGTGAAAATGTAGATCCTATTCAGCAGGTCTGGAATGGGGCTCCTGATACTGTTGGGCTGAGGACAGCACTTTGAGTAACAAGGGTCTCCAAGTTTTCCTAGTTAGCCATGACTTAGAGCCCAGCTATTATGACATAACATTGCTTAGTGCTCAACAGCATACTCTTTAGAAGCCACAGAGCTGAGGTCAAACCTTGCCCTCATCACTCATACCTTTGTGAACTTACACAATGTATTGATCCCTCTAAAACTCAGTTTTCTTATATATGAGATACAAATAATAACAATTATCTCAGAGGAATGATGTGAAGATTAAATGAAATAATAAATATAAAACAGTACTATCTTCCCTCATTGTAAATGTTCAAAAATGGTGGTAGCTGAAATTGTCGTCATCACAGTCATCAAGTGTAGTTTGAATTCCTCCCCCGTTCTCTCTGTCCAGTTCTTCCCTGCCATTTCCCCCATTTTACTCAAAGCTTAACATCAGAAGGTACTTGTTTAGATAAGTATCAGAGGGTAATGAGCAGAGATATATTTTGGATAGTGCCTTAAAAATGGACACCAGGATATGCTAAATTATCAAGTTGTCAGTACATGCAGGAATTACAATCAAGGTTTGGACAGATCCACAGGAAGGACCAAAAGTTGGTAATTAATGCCAATTCATAGATGCTTAATTATCACTTGACTGGATTAAATTCCCTGGGCTGAGGCTGCCTCCTTTAGTTAGCATGCGTCAATAGCAGCAGTCAGAAGAAATTCAATTGTATATACTCTTCTAAAACCCAGAATTACCAGAAGAAAGAGAATGAATATTAGAAAAATAGAAAAGCTGAATAGACCAACTCATCAACCTAGATCTTGTTTTAAACTTTGTCTCCTCTTTTTCCTAATTGGGTATCAGGTAGCAGAATTCCAAGTATTCCAGCTTCACTTACTTTATTTTAGCCTTTCAAAAGTCACATAATCTAAACCTTCGTTTTAACTCATGGAAAGTGATAGGACTGAAACAGCATTTTGTAAATAACAACTTACTATTTAAACCTACAGCATCAACATCATTGTTATAGCCATCAAAATTGTTATTCTCTTCCTCATCTTCAAGGTCCCTTCTGGCTATAAACATTTCTCTTTCCTCTGATGTCAGTCCTAATGTAGGACCCATGTTCTTTCTCTCTGAGTAGAGTCACCAATGAAAGAATAAAAGTGATATCAGAAACTTGGATAATTTTCTTACTAGAAAATCTCTACTTAGTCATTGTAAAACTGGATGTTGAGTTTGAAGTGACAATGTGCTACAGGTTCACTTCCTACAATTCAAAGCTCACTATAGACTATAATTTTCCATTGATTAATTCATTGACTTATTCATTGTACACTTGCTTAGACCATAGTACCTATGGCATGAAGAACATAATAAAATGTCTCTCCCTAGTGAGAACTCACAGAACTACCAGGGCATGCTTCCTGAGGCCCATCACACTCTACAGGTCAATCATGATTCCATCTTGAGTTAACTATTCTTGACACTTACATGGCAGGTCATTTCCAAAGTATGCCTACAAAAAAAAAAAACAAAAACAAAAACAAAAAAAAAAAACGAACGAAAAAAACAACAACAACATGTTCTTAACAAAGATTGGCCCAACTATCACAATGACTGGAGGGCCTACTTATAGAGATAGTAGGAATAACTAATTTATATTTTCCACCAGGGTTGCACTAAGCACTGATAGATCTCACTTGATGGATAAATCTCAAAATCCCTTAAGAAGATTTCCATGCAGAAAGAAGAGAAATCACCAGCATATTTTCATTATCTGACTGGAGGGATGGCTATTTCCTAGAGAACAGCAGCCAGGATATGTGCAACATTAAAATTAACATGATCCCTTAAGTGTTTCCCTCACCAGATTGGTTCTACAAGCACACAGCTATTTATCCTCTAAGCAAGGGTCAGCAATAACCATTGGTCTATAATCCATGGACCAAATCCACCCCATCACCTGTTACTGTAAATAAAGTTTTATTGGAACCAGCCATGCACATTCATTTGTGTATTGTCTATGACTGTTTTTGTACTCAAATGGCAGAGTTGTGACAGAGATCTTATGGTCAGAAAAGCCTAAAATATTTACTATCTGGTCTTAACTAAAAGACCATGCTACTTTACCAAAAACAACAACAACAAAACCATTAAGCTTGCATTGACATTTCAGTGATTCAGTTTGAAGAATTCATAGATATCTTTAATAATTTTAAATTACTATAATCCTTAATAGAGGTAATTAAAAGCTACCATGGAGAGATTTGGAATAAAAATTTCTATGCAAATATCCCTTTGTTGTATGGTTAATCACTAACAAATTAATCAAATATTATTTATGAGAAAGATAATGCCTAGTTTTATATATTGGAAACTTAATGAAAAAGATAACAAGTAAACATATTCAATAGCTCTGATTTCTGCCAGTATATCATAAAGTAAATACTAGTACTTAAGCTCATGCTCATATCCTAAGTATCTACATAATAATTAGGAATAGATGAGTTGATCCAAGACTCTGCTGTAAGTACTATAGGAAATGTCTCTGTAAAAGTATATTGTCATTTTAATCTAGATTTAATGTATCTCATTAGCTTTTAACAATGTATATGTGTAATCATTTGAGAATCTAGAACCCAAATGAAAAAAATATATATTTAAATGGAGAAGAGGGTTATTTCTGTGTCCTGCTTTAGTTAATTTTAAGACATAAATATCTAAAGTTGATAAAACAAAAGGGGAAACAAGCCCATCTGCAGAAATAGTTTTGCAGTTTATATCCAAGCTACTTTTGAAATACAGAACCTGCTTTCTCCTTTCAAAGACCCTCAAGTATTTGCTGTAGCTTTATTATTAAAATATCTAGATGTGTCATTATAATCAGATGGAAAATTCAGCAAAATTGTTTCCTTAGTAAATAAAGTATATACTGACTATATGTTTATATATTAACTTTTTCCCACATGAAACCAGTATTTCAACATTTTTCTCACTACAGATACTTTTTGACTAATGAGTCAGTGATTAAATATATACCAAGTGAATATTAATGAAGAATGGATTTTTTAAAAATCATGTTCACTTTGGGATATTGATCTCATATTCCTCATGCTATGTGAATTGTACAGAATAGTTAAGAAATTATTGTTAACTGGGCACGGTGGCTCACGCCTGTAATCCCAGCACTTTGGGAGGCCGAGGAGGGTAGATTACGAGGTCAGGAGATGGAGACCATCCTGGCTAACATGGTGAAACACCACTTCTACTAAAAATGCAGAAAATTAGCCAAGCGTGGTGGCACGTGCCTGTAGTCCCAGCTACTCGGGAAGCTGAGGCAGGAGAATGGCCTGAACCTAGGAGGAGGAGCTTGCAGTGAGCCAAGATCGCGCCACTGTACTCCAGCCTGGGTGACAAAGCGAGACTCCATCTCAGAAAAAAAAAAAAAAAAAGAAAGAAAGAAAAGAAAAGAAAGAAATTATTGTTAACTTAATTGGGACAATGATTTACAATTCTACTGATGCTGAAAGGTTAAGGAAAGACTTTGGAAATTCAAAAGCCAGCCACAATTAATATTGCTTTATTCTTTTCTTTCTTATCAGGTACAAAAAATTTGGAATGTTTATAGAATGCTTGCCATATGTAAATATTGAAATAAAAATTATTCATACAAATCCCTAACCATGAAACTAAAGATTCTAATAATTCTAAATTTTTAAATATGAATACTTTCTAATTTTGTCACACACACACACACACACACACACACATATATATATATACTTTTAAAATTAGGATGCTAGATCTCTGCCCATCTGTGTCAGCCTTTTAAAGAGCTTGTGATTCCCAATCTTCAATCCCAGGATACACAGATGTTAGTAGATGAGACAACAGACCCACAAATTCCTGCTTGGTAAGTAAAATAAAAAGTAAAATGTAAAACAGGAGATCTTGTTGTCACTACTTTGGGGAAAATAAATCAAAACAAAACAAAATCATCACCAGCCCTCTCAAGTCCATAAAAAAGACACTGTTTAAAAAAATAGAGAAAGAGGAAAAAAAAGCAAACGATAGCAATATTTATCCTGAAGCACGGTGGCTAAAATTTGACCCAAGTACTTCCTAACTATTGAAAATTAAATCATTGCTTTTGTGGATTTGAAAAATAGAGGTCTGCATTTCAAGCATATAAATAACATGAAATAATTGTGTCTTCACTTTGAAAGGGCTATTTACCAAAAGAATGTGACATTCTGAGGGGCACATTTTGGGGATGAAATTTAAGCAAAGGTCACATCTCAAATTCAACCAGCCTTTTTCACCTGGGCTGCAATGGAATGGAATGATTGAACAAGTATGAACTCCTAGGCAGGGTGGGCATAGGTGGAGTTAGTGGGTAAATTTGATTTGTTTGCTAAGGTTAGTGAAATAAATTTATTTCCTTTGGAGTGGGATTCTAGGTGCTGAAAAATAAAACATGGTGTTTGTAGCCACATTTCTTTCCTTCATTTTCAAAATTTATCCAAATGAGATTAAGTTGATTGGTACTCTACAGAGATAGCAGCCACCTACCATTCTGATTAATATTTCAATGAGGAGGCAATGTCTTATTATTGAGACCAAGCAATTATCAGCCTTTTGACTATATAACATAAAATAAAATAATCAAGACCAGTATCCCATGGAAATTATCTGAAGATACAAACACAAGCCTGAGGAGACATCCCTATAGCTAAGCCTGTTGAGGTAAAGGACTGGAGTTTGAAGGGGCTCTTCCTCCTTCACAGAAGCACCATGGCCTAGCTACCCTCTCTGTGGTAGTAATGTGGAGTGGGCCCAAGAGAGAGCAGCTTTAAAATTCAAAACAAGATCCTGGAGGACTGTAGTTGACTTGGCCAGGTACTTAGGAGCCACAGTTTTGCTCTTAAAGAGGCTTTGAGTAGTCACTCCCTCTCAGGTGGGCTCTAGGGTGGAGATTCCATCTTTGTGGTCCTTGGGACATCTCAAACAACAGAGATGTGGAAGCTATAAAGAAAACCTCTGAGGAAGACTATTCACTAGGACAGGGCAGATATTAAATATTTCCAGCATCACAAAATTTTCTGTTGGACAATGCTGTATATCTAGGTGCTATAAAATTTAAAGTGTTAGCTTTTTAAAATTTATCTGCTACCATTTCTTCTCTTAATTCCTCAGAAGCAGGCAAACTAATACCACCTCTGGAGCTACTATTTCAATGAATAATCATATGTTTGCTTAGCCAAATTGGAAAATCAAATAAATCTGAAAGAGTATGTTGTCCCTGGAATGTGCTAATTTCTAGTTACTCACTGCTATGCGTAAGAAGTTAAACCAAAACCTGTTCTTCACATTAACAGACTAAAAGGGCTTTCTTTGTCTGACTATCTAAATTGACTTCCCACATAGGAACCTAAGTGATAGCAAGCTGTTAACAATGGTTGACTCATCCTTTAAATATCAGGTCTCCTTTATGTCATATCTCTGATTGTCACCTTTTGAGAAAGCTTCCCTAACCATCCTACTGACTCCCCTCCATCATTCTATCCCCTTATCTTCTGTATTACCACCTGGCATATTATATACTTATTGGCTTGTCAGTCTCCCTATTCTACAGCATAATCTCTTCGAAAGAAAGTATTGTATTTTATTCACTGATGTATTCCTAATGCCTAGAACAGTATCTCTGTTTTTGTTCACTTTATATATGCTTAGTAAATACTTATAGAATGAATTTATGAATGAAACCCCCAGAAAGCAGATACAAAATTATCTTCATATACATTCCTCTGGAGAGCAAATGTGTAACTTAGATCTTATTCTGAACAGATTTGTTCTGGGGCTTAAAAAGACTAAGAACCTGAGTTATACACATATCATGCCATTTCATTATCAGCAACATCATTCTCTGCAATGTCCATACATGAAAGTTCTGCAACTGATTAAATGCTCACTTTATTAGAATCATACAAAATAAATAAAAGTTGAAAAAGCAATGACATGAAACGTTTATATTTGAAAGGCTTGTTGTTGTTGTTGCTGTAATTGTAAGAAAATCTACACCAAAAAGAACTTCATCTATCCTAGGTAATTTAGATCACTCCAAATTCTATTCTGACCTTTCTTATTAAACATACCTATATATTCACACATGTGTAATCAGTAATCATGTACCTCTTGTCTTTGAGATTTCCTTAAGAGATTTTAGCAGGAGCTCCAAAAGGCTCAAGTTTGGCTGCAGAACAGGCTGCAGAACATGGGGCATTTTTATGTAGATCTGGATTGTGATTCTCAGCACCAATGGCTTCTCCCTGCTATGTCTGCTTTTCTGCCACCCATTTGTCAAGACATAAACTGCACAGTCAGGGCTGAAGGAGCTACAAAAGTTAAACAATGTGTGTAAATGAAGATAAGAATTCTGCATGAGAAGCAAGGGTTAGAAGAGGAAGCTTAGAAGGACAGAAAAAGAGATTGAGTCAATGTTGTGTAAAAATAGAGACCAAGAGGGCTCAAAGGAAGGTGATAAGAAAATTAAATTAGAAAAAGCCAGGAAGATAAAGCAAGTTCAAAATATCCATAAATAGCCAAATGAATAAGAAATACAGAGAAAATACTAAGAAGGAGTAAAGGATAGTAACAATAAGGGAAAAAAGAAATGTGTAGCAAGGGAAAAAGAGATAGTAAAAAAGGATAAACAGTGATACAGCATGAAAAGAGAAAACCAAAAAAGACTGTAAACACAGAAGAGAGAAAATAACAAGATGATCATGTGCACATACAAACATAGTGAGATGCGATAAGGAGAGAAATAACAGAAACTCATCTATTGGCAGAAAGATGGCCTCCCAAAGATGTCCACACACCCATCCCTGGAACCTGTGAATATTTTGACTAACGTGGTAATAGGAACGTTGCAGATATGATTAAGTGTATAGACCTTGAGAAGGAGAAATTATCCTGGATTATCCAGGTAAAACCAATCTAATCCCATGAGTCTTTAAAAGTGAGACTCTCCCAGTTGGAGTCTGTCAAAGGGAAATGGAAGAAAAGCACAAAGGCACAGGGAGATACAACACTGTTGACTTTCAAGATGGAAGAAGGGTGCAAAAGCCAATGAATGAGGGCAGCTTCTATTAATAGGAGCTCAAAAGGCAGGGATCTGCCCCTGGAGCCTCCCGAAGGAACCCTGCTGACACCTTGATTTTAGCCTAGTGAGATCTGTGTCAGAATTCTAGTCTACAGAACTAGAAGATAATACATTTGTAGTATTTTAAGACACTAAGTTTGTGGTCATTTATTATTGCATCACTAGAAGACTAATACTTATGAGATCACAAATTATGACAGCAAAATGCTTATTCTGTGCAGCACAATTGTTAAAATCATGCTTGGGTGTCATTTTACAGCATACAAAGCCCTTTCCCATACATTGTCTGGTCTGATCCTTCTAAGACCTGTGGAATATAAGCAAAGACCAGCAATTCTACCCCTGCTGATGAGACAAGGGGGGCCCAGAGAGGTACCATGTCCAAGGTCTTGGTACTAAATGTTAGAATTAAGGACAGAATGAGCTCTCCAAGACCTCAGTTTGCTTCCATAGTAAAACCATGATTGCCAGCAAGACATTCACATCTAATAAACTCAAGAGCACAATTATAGTAATTTGCCTGGTTCAATACTCTGGTACTTTGATGGCCTGCAGAGCAAAATTCTTCCAGTGTGAGTCCCATACCTCATGCTTCAACTTGCACACTCCAAATGATCAATCCCTCTGTTAAATGGAATGGGATTCATTGTTTCCTTGTTGTTCTACTTTCCCAGAAAGGTAAGCTCTTTTTCCAACTAGTGCCCAGCATAGTGCTTGGCACAAAATGGATCCCAAAGTTTTGTGTTAATTTAATTGAATCAAGAACACAGAAATGTGACACTAAATGAAAGAAGCCAGTCACAAAGGACCACATCTTGTATGATTTCATTCCTATGAAATGCCTAGAATAGGCAAATCTATAGAGGCAGAAAGCAGATTAGTGTTTGCAAGGGCTGGTGGGTGATGGGGAAAATAGGGTGTGACTGCTAATGGGTATGGAGTTTCCTTTGGAGTGATGAAAATATTTTAAAATTGATTGTGGTAATGGATGCACAACTAGAGGAATGTACCAAAAGCCATTAAGTTGTACACTTTAAATCAGTTAATTGTATGGTATGTGAATCAGAGCTCAATAATGCTATTACATTTTTTTAAAAGATTATATCAATTTCCTCATTTGCCCCATATTGTGCTTGAAATCCAGAAGACTTATTTCAGTGTCACCTTTGATTAGTCCCCTTGTGAGCAGGATTTTAGTAGTAGAATTTGCTACCATTCAATTGTTGCCAACATTCAAATGAGGCTGAGGGTTTATGACAGTGAGAGAGATAGGTCCAGGACAGAAAAAGTAAGAAGGATGGCAACTGGAAGGGACGGTTGACAAGCAGAGCCAAGGAATTGATCTGTGGGCCCAAATGCAGGACATACATCTCAGATCTAGGAAAAGAGGGTTTCTGGCCAAGATGAAAGGGACTGTTTTCATGATGGATACAAGCAGCACGTCATTGTTACTCGCTGACAGTCTGGGCCAGGATGGGGAAGAAGGGCTCTTCCCTGCATCTACATAGAGTACCACTGGCATGGACACAGTGATGGCTCTAGACTGTGTGGCACATGTGGGCACCCCAATGGTTCGCTGTGTATAGTGTCATCTGAGAAAGAAGAGGAGGATGCTACCTGTACTTGACAGGATGAGTTTGGGTATTCAAATGAAAACAGCCCCCTCCAGGGACTATGGAACATAACTGGTGGGGATTTTCATTGTTTCTTTGTTTAACAGCTTTATTGATACATATTTCACATATCATAAAATTCAACAATTTCAAGCATGCAATTCAATGACTTTTAGAAAATTTACCAAGTGGTGCTACCATCACCATAAACCAGTTTTAGAACACTTTCTTCATCCCAATAAGATCCTTCATGGACATGGTTACTTTTAATAAGAATTCTCTCATTAAATATCAAGTGTGATCAGGAGAGAAACATGGGTTTCATCAATAGATAACCAGAATATTTTTTCCTTCTCCAGAATTCTTCCATAACTACCCTTTCCATTCCCCAAGACCATCCTCTGCTTCAGAGCTTCATGACTCCAGTTCCATAACACTACAAAAGTCTCACAGGTAATATGTCTAGGGACAGCCAAACCATTCCTTCTAACTCATGGTTGTATTTACCTTCCTAAAATCCCTGTTCCATCATTCCATTATCTCTTCCTTTTGCATCACCTACAAACACTTAAGACTTGGGTACCTTTATTGTTTGGCCACTAACTCACTTTGTCTTAGTTGAAGACCTGGCACCAGATTATTTCTATGGCACTTTCACACAATACTATGATTCTTTTGACTGGCTTTTAAACTGCTCTATAATTTGAGTCAGCACTCTCTATCCAGTTTTATTTTTGATTATTTCTCAATAAGCATGTTCTACTTCACTCAAGCCAACTTTCTCATGATCCAACATGTTGACAGACCCTTCTCTTCATGGTTTTATCAATACTATTATCTTTACTTGGAAAGTTCTTTTCTTCTCCACTCATGTGTATCAGTCAGCTATTGCTGTGTAATAACCTACTCAGAAGCTGGAGAGTGGTTGATCCCGAATGGACTAGCTCATGCATCTGCAGGGGGCTGTGCTCTAGGCTGGGCTTGGGTGGATTTGCTTAGCTATGCAGCTCTACTCCACATGTCTCTCATTCCTCTCCAGCAATCCAGCTCAGACATGTCCTTCTCATGGCCATGGCAGAAGCACAAGTGGGCAAGTGTGAACAAGAAAGGTCTCTTGAGGTCTAGGATCACAACGGGTATGCTATCACTTCTCCATGTCCCTACTGGCCAAAGCCAGTCAAAAGGCTGACTCCAGAGTCACAGTTAGAGGGCACTGCCATGTTACCGAAAGAGCATGTATACAGGGATGAGTGGAACACCGGGTCCATCAATACATGCTACCACACTATCCAAATCCTTCAGATGGATTTCTTGGTCACTGTTGTATTTGGCATAGGAAAAGAAAGTATTCCAGAAACTACTGGAACCTTTCAAAGATGACAATGAGGGATCTGCAAACAAATTAGGTTTTGAAGAGCTGATCATCAGGTTTAACAAACAAAATCCTTTAATAACAAATAGCAATATTTATATCTTCAGTCCCTGAAAAAGTATGATAGAAATGGCTCCGCTTATTCATGTGTCTGTTGTTTAGGGCTTGAACTGTCCAGAACATAATCTTTAATCTGGAAGTAACCCCAAAGCTTTCTCATGAAATTTCTTCTTGAGATAGGGGAGCTCTGAGATCATCCTCTGGCCAGAGTTGATTAAGGTACTTAATGAACTTGATTATCTGGTTTCCTGTGTCAGCCTTAAATTCTACTCTTAGTTATAGCCAAGCAGTAGAAATCTATGAGGTGGGATGGAGGACAGTGAAGTACAAACTACTTAAACACAGATGCTTTATCTGACATTTTTATCCTTTACAATACATCCTTGCCTATAATGTATGCCCCACAAAATCACATAAAATACCAAGTGATGAGCAATTATTGAAGAGAGACCCATATAAAAATAATTATTTCACTGGCTCTCAGAAGAAAATTTGTGATTAGAAAAATGCACAAATAGAGAAGATTACTTATTTGGGCCAGTAAATATGAAACTCAATGTAATTTGCAATTTAGAATTCTGTGGCTCTCCAAAATGGGTTTTACCTAATTCAATTTAAGGTTTAATTTTAGATAATCAAACCCCAAACCAAGTCTGTGTATATGTTGACATCTTTTGAACCTAGACTAAGTCTCCGAGACTTCCCTTCTTAAGTAGGGAAAATAAGAGAAAAAGAACCTTCCTAGATTTTCAGCTGGGTGTGGTTCCTGGATTTGTAATTGCACTGATTTCCCCATGAGTCACATTTGTTCCTAGCGTACGCCAGACTTTCCCCTTTTAGATGCTTGAGGAGATACTTCTATGCGACAACAGAACACTGAAAGTGGTGAGGAAACCATACGATTGTGTCTAGCTCAATAGACACAGAATGATCTGGTGTTTTAGAGCAGAGCTTCTCTCCCTTGAGTGTGCAAGAAGAACCTGGGGCTTGTAGAAACACATGTTCCTGAGCTCCAACCATGGAGTTTCTGGTTCACTGGGTCTGGGACAGGGCTCGTGATTCTGCATTTCTAACAAGCTCCCACGTGTTGCAGATGCTGCTGTTCTGTGGAATACATTTTGAGTAGCACTGGTTAGGAGTACAGTTTCTCAGCTTTGGCACTACTGACATCTGGACCAAGTAGTTCTCTGTTGTGGGGGCTGCACTGTGCATTACAGGATGTTGAGGAGCATCCTTGGCCTCTACCGACTAGTAGCACCTCTCCAGGTATGACAACAAAAATGTTTCCAGACATTGCCAAGTGTCCTCTGGGAGTCAAATCACCCCCATTGAGAACTACTGGCTTAAAGGATGGGTTCTGAATAAAAGAGACATGAGCTGAAATCTGCCCTAACCATTTGACTACCCATGTGGTTCAGGGGAGCAGTGTCCGCATGGCTAAAGCATCAGTATGAGTATGCCTCCCTCATAGAGTTGTTGTAGAGACAGGTTAAGTGAGGATGTATTTAGTCAAGTGGCATGGGGCCTGGCCCCAAAGCAGCAGTCCACAGGGGTTCCTGAGTGTTGTATCGAAAAATCTTTCTATGAGGCAATATCATCCAAACTCTATTTGGAAGGTAAGCAGGGTTACCTACCTAGAAGGGTAAGTTTCCGTCTACTGAGTTCAAGTGTGTGCGTTATATTTAGAATTCTAGAGTCTTTTCTCAGTTCAGAGGCAATAACAATAAAATAAACCCAATATCTATCTCTGTGGTTATGAAGCTTAAAATCTAGTTCCATGGCTAATACACTGAGCATATTTTTATGATCCTGAAATAATCTTTATTTGAAACATAGATGTGTTTTTCAAGTTGTTTCTGAAGCAAAATGCTTTGTCAGTTTCTCAAATCCCTTTCATCCCAATGACCATAGAAGATATAAACCAGTTGTTGTCCAAAGAACAAAAGTAACCAAGGGGGCTGAGATAAAAATCTCAGGCAAAACTAGTGAAAAGGGTAAAGCTGTATTTACATATCTCGTACCCCATCAATACCCTCCCATAGGAGCACTTGTGTTAGTTTTTCCTTTTGCCACCAGGGGGAGAACCAAACTTTCTCACAGAGTCACACATATTTGTCAGATGTGCGTTACAGAGGCTGGCAGACCAGGGTTGAACAAATCTTTTAGTTACTTCCTACCAGGATAAAAATATCTGCTGGCATGAATTCACGAGAGAAGGCAGTACGAACCACTTTTGTATACAAGGTCTTTTAAGCTTTTTTATTCCAAACACTGTAGCAACAACTATTTTTGATCCTGGGAGTCAAGAGACGACAAAGTTAACTATCTCTGGGTCTTCTTGCTTTCTTTACATTTAAGATGAGGCATTAGGAATAAGACAAGTAAAATTAATGTTACATAAGACATAAATGTACATTTGGCTCCCTTTAGCTTCCTCAAGCCTAGTATTAAAGGATGATGACAATGGTGGTGATGACAGTGGTGGTGATTGTAATGTTGTTGGTTGTGGCAGTGATGGCAGTAATGATGATAAAGATGATAATGGTGATGGAAATTTTAGCTGAATATAATGAACACCTACCACCATAAGATAGATCCTGGGCTAAGTAACTTATATTAGTAGCTAATTAAACTCTAGGAGGAAAACATGGAGCTTTCTTCATTTACTAATTAAAATTTTAAAGCTAGAGGAAGTTTGGGCATCCTGATCACTCCCAGAAACCTTTGAATCCCCCACCACAGGAAAAGATCAATAAGTAAATAGATAGATATAAAGGTTATTGGTAATTTTTATATTAATAATAATTAAATAAAGAGTGTTTTTATGCTCAGATACAATTCCACAGAGCTGTATTTGTGAAGGCTGGCTCTTCATGTGATAAACTATTGGCCTATTTTCATTGATGTCCCGATAAAATAAGGCAAGAATACACACAGTATATGGATCCTGCCATGTACTCAGAATTTTTTCTTATTACAATCCACTCGTTATAATTTTGTCTATCGTTGCAACTTTTTTACAATGAGTGCATGTTATATATAAAATAATAATGCAGCTTCGTCATCTTAGAATAAACAAAAGGTGTAGCTCCCCCCAAAATACCCAGAATAAATATCACCTGCATGTCTGAGTCTGAAACATGGGTACTTGTATTGATTAAACTGTCTCCTAAATCACTACAGATTCACTGAGTTTTTGCCCAAACAAATCAAAGTACCAAGGAAACCAAAAACAACGACAAAACTACAAATGGAAATTCATCTGTAATGAAAGCCAGAAACAATGAGGTCAAAGCAGCTTATACTGACATCAAATTTCACTTGGCTTTGTCTGTTAGAAATTTACCTCAATGGAGAAGTGGATGTGGCATCTCTAGACATATTTTCAGTGATGATAATTATTATTTGGTGGATGAATATACAAACTCCACATTATTTATTAGATACATTATTTCCTCTTGGCTAAAATCACTTTGGGGCTTAAGCCAAAGCCTTCCCTACATAAATGACATCAATCAGATTGGCATTTACCAGAACATTCCAAAATCAATAAGGCGTGTATTTTTAAGAGCCTTTTTTGCTATCTTTAGATCGGCAAATGAAGGAGTTCTGAAGAACCAGGAGTGGGAGTTCCACAAATAAACAGCATGCTTCATGGTTCCTTGTGGAGAAAAATCTGGAAACTCTCAAGGGGATTTTATTGCTGATCTGAAGTGACTTGACGAAACTCAGGACCCCAAATGAGGGAAATCCTTTGATAGTAAGAGTTTGCCTAATATCTTCTCAGAGTGAATTCTAAAATTAAGAGTTAGGTCTAAGATCAAGTCAGAAAACACTGCAAAAGGGACTGCCTTCTTAAGATATGCCCGCTTCTCTCTCCCATCACTTTCCCTGCAAAACAACCCAGGATGAGGGCAAAACTCACTAAAATAACATTTATGTGGGTTTTATTTTTGAGCCTTGGCCTGTAGTCTCTGCCATTGGTGGCTGTATTGTTCTGACTCAATTTCTGCCCCATATCCTAAATCTATAGTCTCAGGTACAAATTATCAGCCCATATGAGGACTGAGAGGGTGATCTGCTCATACATTTCTACCTCTTTTTAAAAGGCAACAAAATACCTACTTCCTCTCATTTCAGAGGAAAATCCACTTTCCACTTCATGTATAAAACTCAGTTGGCTACAACTTATGAAGAAATAAGCTAAGGAGTGATGACTCTTCAGAAAATATGAGTACTGGAGAAGGAAGAAATTATCAAACTGTAAAAGGAAATAGAGTTTGTGCCTGGAAAAGACAACAGGGTGTTTCCCCTTGCCTCTCAGAATAAGCTAGAAAATAAATGAAGTCTATACACACAGTTTTCCTGATTCTCAGTTGAAATTTGAAAGGAAAGTAAATAAAAGAGTGACAGAATTTTAATGCTTGAAAAAAACACAAAGAACACCATATTGATTTATAGAAAAAAAGAATAAGGATAAAAAAGTACCTACAGGATGGACAATGGGGACGCACAAAAACCACGTGAGAGAATTAAGAATTTCAATTTCAGATAAGATCATGGATCCAAGATCTACCTACTACCAATGCTCTTGTAAAACAACACGATGTGCCCCCGGGTAGCCAAGATTTTGGCATCTAAAACTTTCACCTAAAAAGTGAAAGACACAGGGATCCTTGAAAAGTAGTTGATTCCATGTCTTGTGGCAGGAAAAACCAGGATGAGTCTGGAACACTTTGTTGTTACCAAGAAGCTTGAATACTTTCAAGGGTGGTGCTAACTGGACAAATGGACCAGCTTAATGCAGTTGTCACTACTGAAAGCATGACAATTTAATCAACAACAAAAACCTCCGTGAAAAGTCATGAGAATACGTATACTCAAAAACAACAAATAACATAATCTGCTCAGAAAAATGTGCATGACTTCCCCCAGGAATATTTACTGGAAATACTTCACATTGATGAACCCAAACACAAGCTTGTCAAATTCAAGTTTTGCTAAGTTCCAGGAGGTCAAAGTAGACAATACAATGTTGCATAGGGTGTTTCAAATTGGGTAGAGAATGCAGAATGATGGTTCTCAACCTTGGCTACACAGAAAAATCACTTGAGAAAATTTTAAAAATATCAATGACTGGGCACTATCCCCAGACAAATTAAATCAGAATATCTGGAGGTGGGGGGCTTAGGGGCCTGGTATGTTTGAAAAGTTCCCCAGACCATTTTAGTGTGGGTGGAGAACCACTGGCCTACAATCTAGGATAACCAGTCATCCTGGACACTTTCCTGGTTTTAGCGCTGAAAAGTTCCCATGTCTCAGCAAACCCTTCAGTCCTGGAAAAACAAGGATGATTGGTCACTCTCTCCAATCAGGCAATAAAAAGTTGTCACAGAAATTTTCAATAAAAATTACATAAGAAAACACTGTAAGAAAATTAAGTATAAATGACCATGATTCACCAGACTACAAGAAAAGGTTGAAGCTTAGAAATTCTTACTACTGTATAAATGACTATAGCACAATAAAGGCCCAGTGAGATTGAGGAATCAGAATGGCAAACCCTAGTTCTTGGTGTCTTGGTCCAAAATCTCTGACTGAAAACCCCCAATTTATAAATTTGAAGTCACATTCTCAACCAATAACTGTATCCATCATTTCTGTTTTCCTTATTTGGGTCAGTAACCTTGCAACTGAGAAGTATACTAATACTAATATAATTCTAAGATCAAGGCTAATTCTTTGCTAATAGTGCTGGTGCTGGTACTAATAATGATGATAGTTCTAGCATTAACACTATTATGAATACTAATGATAATGCTGCTACTAGTATTAATACTAATCAGGTACTAGTAGAAATATTGATAAAATACATGGGGCAAATGAAGAAATTAATCAAATTTTGGTATTAATACAATTGAGTTGAGTGTAAAAATAACTTCTGGAATCAACACGTTAGGATATGCAAGTTTTATTTGTTCTTTGAGGTGTTTGAATTGTTTTGGAAAATCTGACATATTGAACTTATGATTTTAACTAAAATACTTGGGATTTAATGATTTAAGTTTGTAATCTCTGTTTAAGTATTTGAGGAAATCTGATGAGTTAAATCTAGAAGTTTAAATTTTGCAAGGAATATTTAGATGTTCAGTAAAAAATTAAGTGCTAGATTTGAAAGTCTCACTAGCTGGTATTTAAGGGATCAAAAGAAAGGTGTTTTGTTTTGTTTTTAAACATTAATGCAAAAATGATAAGAAAATGAGATGTATAAATTGGGCTTAAAGGCTTAAAAAAGGTGTTTTTTAAAAGACTAACTTGATATACTAGTATTACACAAAGTGAGAGTCAACGTTAATATTCTTGTACAAGTGAACCCACAAGCAAAAGCTAAGGCTTTAAAAAACACAAGTGGTGTGATGTTTCTGGAACAGCTGTGGAAGTGTGACCTCAGAGAACACAAGAAGACAGCAAAGACAATTCCTGGGAAATTAGAAGGGAAAGGACAGAGCAGGCACAGCAAATCTAGCCTGAAGTCTCAGTGAAAAGGCCCAAAGGGGCCCAACGCTTTGCTGAGTTGTGGGAAGCTCCCCTGCCAAATCTCTGGAATGAACCTGAGACGCCTTTTTGCAATGACTCAGATACTAGAATTGAAAGAATGTGACATAAGTTTTAGCAATGGGGCAATTTATGATTTATTTTAGAAGAACTATCTGAGGAAACAAGATGAAAGTTGCTGGTGGGGCTTAGCAGAAATGCTCTCAAGCAAGCAAAGGATAAAGATCTTTGCAATATTACTTAGAAGTCCAAAGGTTGCTAGAGACCACGGAGTTCAGGGAGAGGCCAGCAGCTACAGGGCTGGAAGGCAGGTGAGCCTGTCTTGTGGCAAGGGGAGAGGTGAATCTAGACGTGACGAGATGCCTGAGGCCTAGGATGGTTTGCCTGGCCCAGATCCACCGGCCATAATAGGAACCTGGGAGCCCAGCAGACATGAGGTGTCACATTTAAACACTTAGGTGGGGCAAACAGGGCCATAAGAACATACATTTTTAAATAAGACACAAACCAAATACACGGGTCTGAAGTTATAAAGTACAGAAAACTTACTTTCCCAGCATCTTGAAACACACTTAATTCACAAAATGTGAGCATGTCATCTAAGGATGGAAACATGAATAAAAAAGAGCACAAAGAAAAGAAAGAAAATTAAAGTATAAATAGCAGTAAGGAAAAAGAAATAGAGGCAAGTGGTGGTGGTAAACATAGACAGGAACTGCGTATAATGATTTGCTGGCAAAGGAAGAAATACCCACTTAAAAACCATATATATTTTTTAAGGTGGACTGAGGTTAACAGTTGAAATAAAGGCAGCAGTTGAAAGAAGGTCATGGATTAAGTAGATTGATCCAGCAGTTTCCATGCAAGACCAAGTCTGAACAAAGGAAAAACACTTGGAAAAAATCATTTGGTTAAAAATAATAACAAGAGATAGGCAGAAGAGTTTGACCAGGATGTTGCAGACAGGAAGAAAGCAGGCTACAGGGAAATGTGGGAAAGTGATCAATGAAGGAGAAAGGCAGCAAAGCCCTATCTACCTACATCAGTGGGTGTCAACCCTGACTGCACTCTAGAATTACCTGGGGAGCTCTACAAAATACCTAGTCACCACCCTCGACCATTGAGCTGGAATCTCTGGGGCTTGGGGATTGGGTATGAAATTTCTAAAGCTCCCAGGTGATCTCAATTTGCAGCTAGGGCTGAGATCCACTGCTTTATGTGCAGAGAGAGTAAATGTGAGGTCCCATATCTCTAAATTATCAGGCCCAAACAGCCACTTGCACCTGAAGCACTCCAATAATTGTAGCCAAAGTCATTTCCTTATTTGAACTTGGCAGGTAAATGACTAGATTTTTCACTTGACTTAAGGAGCTTTAAAATTCAGAAGGAAGAAAGGAAGACATTTTTTTTTATTATACTTTAAGTTTTAGAGTACATGTGCACAACGTGCAGGTTTGTTACATATGTATACATGTGCCATGTTGGTGTGCTGCCCCCATTAACTAGTCATTTAACATTAGGTGTATCTCCTAATGCTATCCCTCCCTGCTTCCCCCACCCCACAACAGGCCCTGGTGTGTGATGTTCCCCTTCCTGTGTCCACCTGTTCTCACTGTTCAATTCCCACCTATGAGTGAGAACATGCGGTGTTTGGTTTTTTGTCCTTGCGATAGTTTGCTCAGAATGATGGTTTCCAGCTTCATCCATGTCCCTACAAAGGACATGAACTCATCGTTTTT